>NW_007729096.1:235905-240525 GCF_000696425.1 Galeopterus variegatus
CTCGGTGTTGTGCCCGCACCGCGCTCAGCCAGTGAGTGGGAACCAGTCTCCACATGGGATCCGAACCCTCAGCGGGAGCGCCACCACGCTCCCAAGCAGCGCACTCTCCAGTGCGCCACCAGGCCGGCCCAAGATTAGGTATTTTTTAATTGTAGTGACTTTCTGTAGTCATTATAGTGACTTTCTGTAGTCATTATAGTGACTTTCCGTCTCTAGAACCCTCAGCGGGAGCGCCACCACGCTCCCAAGCAGCGCACTCTCCAGTGCGCCACCAGGCTGGCCCAAGATTAGGTATTTTTTAATTGTAGTGACTTTCTGTAGTCATTATAGTGACTTTCTGTAGTCATTATAGTGACTTTCCGTCTCTGTAGATTTCCTTATTTTGAGGTTTCTTATGAATGGACTCATGAAGTATGTGGCCTTCTGTGTCCAGCCTCTTTCACTTCACATATTTCCAAGGTCCATTCACATGGTAGCAGGTGTCAGTACTTCATTCCCTGTTATGAGCCAGTAATATTTCATGGAATGGATGCACCACAACAGCTGTTTATCCATCTGTCCAATTGATGCGAATTTGGGTTGTTTCTGCCTTTTGGCTACTATGAATAATGCTGCTGTGAAGTTCATTTACAAGTTCCTGTGTGGATTTATAAGCTTTCCTTTCTCTTAGACACAGGCCTAGGAGTGGAATTGGTCTGTTCAGATGGTTGCTGTGCCTAGTCATTGGAGGAAATGCCAGACTGTTCCCCAAAGTGACTGGATCATTTTGCGTTCCCACCAGCAGTGTGTGAGAGTTACGTCTCCTCCACATCCTCACCAACACTGGTTCTAGCCATCCCAGTGGGTGCAAAATGGCATTTCACTGTTGTTTTGATTTGCATTTTCCTGATGACTAATGATGTCAAGCACCTTTTCATGTGCTCATTGGCCATTTATATATCTTTGGAGAAACATCTATTCAGACCCTTAGCCTACTTTTTAAATGGGGTAATGTGTCCTTTTATTATAGAGCTATGTTTTTTATATATTCTAATGTAAGTAAGTCCCTTTTCAGATATCTGTTTTGCAAAAATTTTCTCCCATTTGTTCTGTCCACTTTCTTGATGGTGTCCTTTGAGGCAAAAAACTTTAATTTTGATGATTTCTGATTTGTCTATTGTCTCTTTTGCTGCTCATGCTTTTGGTGTCATACCTAATAATCCTCTGCCAATCCTTTGTCATGAAGACTTTACCCCATGTTTTCTTCTAAGAGTTCTGTAACTTTAGTTCTTACATTCAGAGCTTTGATGCATTTTGAGTTAATCTCTGTGTATGGTGTGAGGTAAGGGAAGGGAGCATGCCAACTTCATTCCTTTGTGTGTGGATATCCAGGTGTCCCAGCACCAGTTGTTGAAAAGACTATTCTTTCCCTATTGTTTCATTTATTTTTGTGCTCAAGTATTTGGTGTCTATAAGTTTAAAACTATTATATATTCCTGATAGATTGACTTGTTTATCATTATTAAATATCCCTTATTGTCTCTAACAACACTTTTTGTTTTAAAGTCTATTTCGTTTGCCACTAGTATAGCCATTCCAGCTTTCCACGGTTACTGTTTGTGTGACATATCTTTTTCCATCCTTTTACATAGTTTTTATTTGTGTCTTTGAATCTAAAGTCTGTCTCCTGTAGACAACATATATAGTTCAATCTTTTAAAATCTAGTCTGACAGTCTCTGCCTTTTGACTGGATTGTTTATTCCATTTACATTTAGTGTATTATTGATATAGTTGGATTTATGTCTGCCATTTTAGTTTTTGTCTTGCCTGTCTCTTGTATTTTTTGTTTCTGTATTCCTTCTTTACTGCTTTCTTTTGCATTGAGTGAATATTTTCTAATGTAGCATTTTAATTTCACTAATGATTTTTTCACTATTTGTTTTAGTTATTTTTTCAGCAGTTGCTGTATAGTTTACCACATACAATTTAACATACCAGAATCTGCTTCAGCTTTATACTACTTTAATTCCAGTGACATACAGAAATGTTACACCTATATAGCTGTATTCACTTTTCCCCATTTTGGCGATATTGTTATACATATTACATCTATTAATTTTACATACCCAAGATACATTTTTATAATTACCATATCACTATCTGTCATTTCCTTAGCCCAGTATTACAGCTTTGCTCCCACTCACCCCCTTTGTGTTCTTATTGGCAAATACATTGCACATATACTATATTTTTATGTGTTATAGACCCAACATTTGTGTCAATTAGTCTGTTTCTGTTACTTAAACAGAATACCTGAAACTGGGTAATTTATAAAGAAATGAAATGTATTTCTTACAGTTTCAGAGGCTGGGAATTCCAAAGTCCAGCAAGAACATCTGGCGAGGGCCTTCTTCTGGGTGGGAACTCTACAGAGTCCCATGGTGACTAGGGTGTCACATGGCGAGAATGGGCTGAGCAAGAGAGAGCTAAACTCCTCACTTGCTCTCTGTATAAAGCCATCAGGACCAGGGCCATCACTCCATGAATGGATTAGTCCATTCACAAGGGCACAGTCCTCACAATCACCTCTTACTGGGCCCACCTTCCAAATACTGTAACTGGATTTCCCACCTTCTATTAAGTTTTTCTAGTGAATTTTTAAATGTTTAAATTTTAATTATTGTACTTTTCAACTCCAGAATTTCCATTGTTTCTTTTTTTAAATTTCCATCTCTTTATTGATTGTCTCTGCTTGTGGGATTTTCATTATGCTTTCCTTTAGTTTTGTGACATGTTTATAATGGCTACTTTAAAGTCTTTTTCTGTTAAGTCCAACATCTGGCCACTCTCACAGGCAGTTTCTTTCACCTGCTTTTTTCCCAGTGTATGGATCATACTCAAACTTTCCTCCTTTCCTTTTCTTTTCCTTTGTTGTTGTTGTTGGGTTTTTTGTTTTTCTCCTTGCCTTACAACTTTTCGTTGGAAACTGGACATTTTAGACAACATATTCCAGCAAGTCTGTACAACCCCCCCCCCCCAAATCCTAGCCTTGTTATTTACTTGTTTATTCTCTTAGTCACCGACTGGATTACTTTGATGAAGTGTGTGCTCCCCTATCCTCCTCTCCAACAGTGTTAAGCCTCTGTGTTGGTTCTCCAGGAGAAGCAGTTGCGGTATGCCGAGTTTTCCTGGAATGACAGAGTTTGGTAGAGATTTCTTTCTCTTTTCACTGACCACACCAAGTTGTTAACTCCATTAATTGCCAGATGATTACTCTATTATTTTCAATAGAAAATAAGTTTTTCAATGTCCTGTAGCATAAATTTCTCTACAAACTACCCAAATTGTGGCTCCTTCTTAGTAGTTTCCAAGGTCAGTGTCTGATATTTGGTCTCACCCAGGAGGGCTCCTCCCAGCTGTCTTATTCCCTGGTTCTCTCCTGAAAACTAGCCAGCCTATGTCTAGGCTGTGTCTTCAGTAAATCCGCTGTATCTTCAGTAAATCCATGAATCTCCTCCTAATTCCCTTCCCCACAGCCTCCAGTGCTCCTGAGAGCACCCCTAGGTTTGAACTTCCCCGCGCTCTGTTGTTAAGTGAAGTCAGTGAAGAGAGCAGGAGCTACCTCTCTTCCTGCTCCTCCCCCAGGCAGAATCTCTGGGAATGGGGACAGTGGCAAGCTTCAGTCCGAATGACACCCCCTGTCTAGGAGCTGAGCACTTGGTGGGGGCAGCAGACTGAGGTCCTCTGGCTTACTCTCCTGGCCTGGAACCGCCACCTCATAAGCCGAGGCAGGGGTGATCAAGGCCCTTCTCAGCAGACCACACCCAAGGTCCAGCCTCCTGCCCACGAGTGAGGACTGGGCAGGAGCAGGGAGCCCCCACCCCTCCACGGGACCCCACTCTGGACCCAGTCCCAGCAACAGGTAGCTGAGGGCAGGGTGGGAAATGCTGAATGTTCGGCCCTTCCTGGGGACAACAGAGCCTGTGTCCTGCTGTAACCATCCAAGGGGAGTTGCCGCCTGGAGGAGGGGCGGGGACGGGGGCAGAGTGAGAGGGAGCAATCTTGGTTCAAATATTACAGACTCTCACTTTCTCGCTAAATTTTCATAGATTTTCTTCCATAGATGTTTGTTCATTTGCTCTTTGCTCTTAAGGCCATTTCCAGAGGCTTTGAGTAGTTAGTTGTTTTTAAGTGATATTTACCAGTTTCCTGGGGCAGCTGAGCCCATGGGCTCTCCTGCCAGAAGAGGATCCAACTAAACCTGCTTTTGCTTCTGTTTTCGTTTTTTCAAACAGGAATTGGGCCTTTTCATCCACATCCCTGGTCCCCCTGCAGCAGCACATTTCGTGGGCTGGGGTCGGGGGTGGGGACAACCCCGGCCAACCGGCGTCCCTCTCCCCGCAGGGCGAGTGCTCCCCCAAGTGCCGCAACCTATTCGTGCTGGAGACGGTGTGCGTGGCCTGGTTCTCCTTCGAGTTCCTGCTGCGCTCCCTGCAGGCCGAGAGCAAGTGCGCCTTCCTGCGGACGCCGCTCAACATCATCGACATCCTAGCCATCCTGCCCTTCTACGTGTCGCTGCTTGTGGGGCTGGCGGCGGGCGCGGGGGGCGCGGCGGGCGCGGGCGGGGGGCGGGCGCCGGG
>NW_007729096.1:241621-249011 GCF_000696425.1 Galeopterus variegatus
CCCCGCCGGCGACGGCCCGGCCGGGAGCGCCCGCCTCGCGCTGTAGGACGGTCGGAGCCTCCCGGGGCGCCGCGGGGAGCCCGGCACCCGATGCTGCGACCTCAGTCCGCTGCGTGCATGTCGCTCGGACCAGCGCAGCCCCAGAGCGCGGCCCTCGCCTCCCGCAGTGGAGCCGAGAGGCCACCGTCCTCCCCTCCTGCCTGTTACTTTCCTTGGGACTTTCATTTTCTACGGCTGTCTGAAAAGGAAGCCCCAGAAATCCGAAGGCTGTAGCAACGCCAGAAGGCCGCACTTGGCCCAGGCTCACCCCGACCTGCCCTGCTCTTCAGCCCCAGGCACGAGTGGGGAGGGGAGCCGTGTCACCACGACGGGCAACGCCCCCCTGGGAGGGAGGCCTTCCGGAGGCACCAGACTTTGCCAGGCAACAAGGACAGAGGTTTGACGCTCAGAGCCCCCAGTTCTGCCCAAGGGACTGCCCTTGGGGGGAGGGAGTTTTCAGCCCTGACCTCTGACCTCTGACCTCCATTCTTTGACACTAGCTTCTTAGGGATCTTCATGGATTGACTTGGGGGAAGGTGGACAAGGTCTGCTGATACCTTCACTCCGGATAGTGCCAGTTGCAAAGCTCACGGTTTGCATTTGGGCATTTTAACCTTGTCCCTGCTCTTCCAGCTGGCCTGTGGGACGTGTCCTTCCTGCTCTGGGACGCCTTATCTCCCTATAGGAACATTTCCCTAAGACTCAAATGGAAGAAAGAACCCTCCACCCTCCATACCTGGCCACAGGAGGAGGGGGTTCAGGGAGGAGATAGGAGGCATGGAACTTTCTGAATCATGCTGCTTTGTACTTTTTCATTTTGATGAGCTCAGCCACAACACCTGAGGCCCACAGCCCCAGACCACAGGAGGAGGACCTGCGTCACCTGCAGGGTCCCACTGTCTGCACAGCCCTAGTGTGGGGCAGAGGCAGGAGAAGGGAGAGGTGTGTGGGGCCCTTGCTGCTGCAGGCATTTCCCAAGATTCTTCTGCAACCCAATAAAAAGTGCTGGCCTCTCCCACACAGCTCTCTGCTGAGTTCCTCTCGGGTGTCGCCTGTGGTCTGCAGGGTCTGTGATCATGGGGGAGCAGGACCCACCAGGGCACTTCTGACCACAAAGATGTCCTGCACCCAAAGCCTGGTGTGCACAGCAGCAAGCCTGAGTCCCTCATCTACGTCTGCACAAGAAGCCCAGCCTCACACTGGCTTCCTTCCCCCAAGGGCAGGGCTGCGTGTTCTCGGTGCTAGGCTAAGAACAGAATCCAGGGCTGGGATGGGCTGGGATTCTCACGCCACAGCTGGGTTCTGCAGGGGCGCGGGGTGGGTCACCATGATGCAGCCTCCGTTCCCCACTCATCTTCCTCCTTCCCCCCAGTAATACCTCGGCATGGGCATAGATTCCTGGGCTCCAGCCACTGTGTCTGTCCATCCAGGAACTCGACAAGGGCTCTTGGATGCAGGGAAACTGAGATAACTTGGTCTCACTGGGACCAGGAAGCATTCCTCCAGGGTCCGAGTGAACGGAAGGCCAGTCCACCCGGAGCCTCCCCCACTCCACTCTGCAGCCCACTCACTTCCTCATCAGCCCTTTGTGCAGATGGACGCTTTTGTTTTGGGCAGGGAACCAGCTGTCCAAGATGGACCAGGCCAGATGTGCCACCCTGTTGTCCCTGGCCTGAAACCCACCCCCCCCCGAGCCAGGCTGAAGGGCGAGGACTGTGGGGCTCCACTTGCCACCTCTCCTTGGCACGGGTGAGCACTTGCCCCTGTTTCCTGTGCCCCCTGGGGCAGGGGCCCCTTCTCCTTCCCTACTGGGCCCACACACATGCCAAGCCAACACCAACAGGGATGGGATCTGTAAGGAACACAGGTCTGGAGAAAGAGCACGGGAAATGCAGGGACCAGGTGAGTCCACCTGCACAAAAGCTCTGGCACCGTCCTCGAGGTTGGTGGCAGCAGGTGGCACCTGAGAGCAGCCTGGGTGCAGACCTGCCTCCGCTTGCTGTGCCAGGTCAGCTGATGCCCCCTTGTGCCCCTCAACACAGGGTGGGTCCTCAGACCCCAAGCACCCACAGAGGGCTGCCTCCCACAGTGACAGCCTTGGGTCTTGCTCAGGAATGAGTTCGGTAACGGCTAACAGACCTGGGCTGAAGGACAGCCCAGGGATCACCCACGGTGCTGATGACCTCCACCCCCAGAAATAAGTCCAAGTTGTCCCTCGGAGAAGACCAGGTAAGTGGTGGGGAGTGACAGGAAGGTCTCGGGCCTCGCCCTCCCTATCCTGGGTTGAAGTGGTTCTGGCCAGGGACAACCAGAACAGCAGAGGCCACGTTGGGTCACTGGGATGTGGGGTGTCAGTTCTGTTGAGAACAGGAGAGTGGGGGGCACACTTCCTACTGAGCAAACAGACTCCCCAGTCCCTGGGCTCCCTTTTCCCTCTGCAGACCCAGGTGGGACACCCTCCCACACAGGCCTCCAGGACGGATGCCGGGCTGGGCTCAGGGCAGCCTCTGCTAACTGTGGCCTGTTTCCCCATTGGGGTGAGGTGGACGTGAGCTCCCCTGGATCCCCCCAGCTCCCTCACACACTGCTGAAATCCACACTGGAAGCACCTGTCATGGGACCCTGGCAGGACATGGCATTAAATCAGCTGCTTCCTCAGTGTCCATTGTTGAAAATGACCAAAGAGTATCGCAGGGGCTTGGTTTAGAAATACAGCTACGGTTGTCACCAGGCACAGGTCCGGCTGCCTGCCCCCTTTCAAAAATAAACCGCTAAAAAGTCAAATGTTGAAAATGGAAGTCAGCTTTTATTCAGGAACACCAGTGACCTGAGGAGAGACGTTGGCTGACATATCTCTCCGATAAACCTGAAGGAGAATGGCCAGACTAAAGCCATCTCCCAGACTCAGATTTACTCGGGGCTTTTACAAGAGGGTCTGAGGAAATGGAATGTGGGAGCTGAAAAGCAGGAGGGAGGGGCCCGTGAGCAGCGAGGGTTTCATGCAAGGTCTCAGGTGCAAGGTCTCTGCAAGACTTGCCTGGTTTCTCCTCCCATCCTTATCTCAGGGTCTGGGTAGTAGATGCGAGTCTGCAGCTCCAGGCTGGCTGGAAAACAACTTTACGTTCATGTAAATAATGTCCTCTTGCCCCATAACCAAAGTTAGAAATATCAAGTAACCATGGGAAAAGAGAGAACTCAGAGAAACGCATGCCAAGAAAAAAGTTGTGTCCTTTTAAAGTTTGCATATAGCCCATTCGATTTTAGGTCCCAACATGGCTTCAGTCCTGCTCACTCCAGCACCGTCTCCACTCAAGTGCTGTGCTGAGACCTGTTTCCATCTCCTGCTAAGGAAGCAGGCTCCAGCCAACCTCTCATCGCCAAACATGTGGTCACGGAGAGCTGTGGCAGCCGGGGTCACAATCGCCCCAGTCAATGAACTCCCGGGGCGATCCAAGCAGAGGGCCATCCAAGCAGAGGCTACACGACTGTGCCAGGGGAGTCTCTGTGCCTCAGTTTTCTTACTGTTAAAACCAGAGTGGACCCTAAAACCCTTTTGGCTTCACATCCTAAAAATGCCTCATCTCAGATCTCTGCTTCCCCTCAGCATTTGCAGAGGGCGATTTTTGAGGAGGGTGATTTGTGTGAGACATTCCAGGAATCTGCTGGCCTTAACCACCAAGCCCCAAGCCCGCCTGCAGAGCTGCTGGAACGGCCCTTCATGCAAACCCAACTGGCACCCACACGCCCCCATCCACGCTGACCTGTACCCGCCCACCCTGAGGTGCTTCTGGGGTCTGCTGAGACTAACAGGGCAGCTCCAGGACTAGACATGCTCAGCTGTCAGTGCTGCCAGGCGCCAGGAGGCGGAGGCAGCTGGCCCATGCGCTTGTCCAGCCTGCACAGCTCCCGTCTGCTCCAGTGTCGAGAGACTCAGCTCTGAGCTGCTGCCCGCCCAGGTGGCATCACCACGTGTTCCAAAGCACTGTCCTCCTTGAGAGGGAGGGCCACAGAAACTCACGGACTTCGGGTCTGGGGAAAAGTGAGTCTCAGATGTTTTTTTGCATGAGAAGCTTACACATTGCCCCCAATGTAAATGCTCTGCTCGAAAAGATAAAACTGCTCCATCCCCCTGTGCTGCACTCATCCCCCTGTGCTGCACTCCCAATCTTGTGATCACAAGTCTCTGGAAACTCTGCTCTTGGCCTTTAAAGGGACACTTCCCATCCTGCCACTGAGCCTGAAGCCTCAGAGCCGGCCCAGACCCTGGCATGCGGCGGCCATCATCCTAAGCGACTATCCTTTGGAGGAGGCCTGGGGAAGCAACCCAGGCCACAAGGGCCCCAGCCACACCCTGGGGAAGGGCCAGCTTCCAGGGTGGCCCAGGGGACATGGGTGTGCCTGGGCAGAGGCCAGCACCTGGGCCACCCTTCCTGGGCCCTCAGGACTGGGGCCCCTGCCCCAACTCCATTCACAGGCCACACTGTATCCTCAAATAGTTTATTGATTCAAAGCCGCCATGTGGGGGTACATTCGTTCACCAGTCACCATGCCTGCAACCAGTGGTGTTTTAATTTGGAGGCAATTACTGCTACTGACATCTCACTTCATTTAAAAAAAATAAACATTTTCAAAGTAGCTTGAGTGAGCTAAATGAGGTCCTCACTCACCACATTGAAGAGTTTTTCTGAGGAAAACTCAGGAGGAGGAAACCGCTTTGAATGATTCCCAGCAGCCACAGCAAAAACACTGTCGTCGAGCTTTGGTGCTAAGCGTGGGCAGCATCGGCACAGCCCCTCCGCCAGCAGAAGGGAAGAGGGTGCCCGTGGGGGCACACAGAAGCATCTAGAACACTGGGCCTGGGAGCTGGCTGGAGTCAGCACAGGGCTGAGCCCGGCATGACCTCATATTCAACTGAAAGGGGCAGGGTGGGGGCAGAATATGGGAAGAGAATGTCAGTCAGTGGCTTCCACCACAGCCAGACGCAGCCAGAGTGGAGCTGTGGACCCATCACTCTGGGTGGACAGAGAATGGCAGGGCACCCAGGGCAGCGGCAACAGAGAGTGTGTCCCAGCAGCCAGGACCCTGCACGCTAAAAGGACGCCTGCCCTCAGCATCCCCACCCCTGACCTGAAGCTGGCCTCTGTCCTGGAAAAGAGATCGGGATGTGTCTGGCCTGTGTGCATGACACACAGAATTCGGGGAATCTTCACAAGCGGAGCCTCCTCCAGGAGGTAGCCAGGCTGCATCTGCACAGCCTTGAACCCACCCCCTCAGCCTTGCCACATGCCACAAGGTCTGGGGTTCCTCACACCTGCCGTGTCCTCTGGACTCGAGGAGAACTGGCTCTAACTCGAACATGCCTGAGCTCGCTCCGGCAAGGCTGGCCAGGCATAGGCACAGCTCACCCTGCACAGTCCATACAGCATCTCCCAGGAAGGGGCAGCGCCCAGGTGTCTCGGCCCTGTGGGGCACGACAGTGGCAGGGCCAGCCCTAGGAGGCAGTCGGCTCTCTGCATCCTCAAGGCCTCATTCCCACATGTACCAGGGAAGAGAAACCCTGACCCTGACTTTGGGCTGCCCAGTCCATCTAGGGCGTCTGGTCGGGGTCACATGGAATCCACAGGCTCTGTTCACAGGACATGGTGGGCTTCTGACGCCACATCTCCCTCTCACCTCCACATCCCCAGCCTCAAGACTCACCTGCCCGGCACATGAGTCCTGCCTGTGGGCTGCAGGCCCCCTTGGGCCCAGCCTGCACACTGAGGCAGATCTGAGAGGCTGGTCCGAGACTCGGAGAAGGCTCCCAAGGGCCCCGCACCTTCAGCAATCCTAAGGTTGCCATCTCCCGGGTTGATGAGCATATTTCAGGTCCAAGCCAGATGTTTTAGAGAGGAAGTGGGAGAAAACACTTGGTTTTTCCATCACCTTAAAAACACCCGACACATGGCCTCAGAGTGTGAGATGCACTCTGCTGTCCTCAGGTGGTAACACAAACCCCAGCCCCAGCCCCACCTGCCCCAGAACCCCAGGCAGAGACGAATGGAGACCCATTGCCCAGATACCATCTCTCCACACCCGCCTGGCCCGTGTGCCCAACCCCCACGCAGGGAAGCCAGGGCCGGCCGGAACCCATGGCCAGGGTCACACGTCCTGTTTCCTGCCTCTTCAGAGAGCCTTGGCACTGGCAGGGTGCGCCACATGGGGTGCGGGCATCCTGCGGGCGAAGGCATACGCCTGCCCCAGGATGGCCAGGTCCACCAGCACCTGCAGCAGGCCGCACACGGAGAACTGCAGGGGCGCGCTGTTCAGCAGGAAGTAGGCTGTCTTGAAGGTGTCACCGCTTGTCCACATGAGCACCATCTTGACACTGTGGAGACAGAGACAGGGTCAAGGGACATGTCAAGAGGTCCGGGTACACACCAGGGGGTCGGGGACATGCCAGGAGGACAGGTCCTCACAGTTGGTCAATCCCGTGTATGATGGGAGGAGCCTGGAAGGAGGGATGGCCCCCTCACTCCGGCTTCCCCCAGGACCCGAGTGCTCCAGATGCTGACGCTAGGCCCACAGCAGAGCAAAGCAGCTGCTCTCAGGGCACTCCTGGGGCACAGGCCCCCTCGCACAGTGACTGAGGCACTCCCGTTGCTGGTAATTGGTGCAAACTTTCCCTCCCAATGTCTCCGCTGAGTCCCTAGGAGCACATAGGCCCTCAGTGAGTAAATAAGGAGCACTAGCCACCCATGGTCCTCGTCCTTGTATCTTGCAGCTGCATTTAATGTCCTGATTTGCCATGCGATGAACATGCACACACATGTGTCTTCCTGCATAACCTGTGTTTAAACTAGACCCATTTCCATCAACAGGAGGGAATTTTACTGCTAATTAAACTAGACAGCACAGCCTCACGGAGGATGAGTGGCCTGGTAGCTGAGAAAAGAGTGATGACTTGGAGGAATGGAGGCTCATCAAGAGCTAAGACTTGCAGTGCATACGTGGCCAGGACATGCCCTGCATGCAAGGAGCCCAGAGAGCCTCAGCCCCGCTTTTTTAACACCAGGATGAGGAGCCTGCACCTCCTTTTAAGTGCCAGGGGCCCCTCAGCACCTGGACTGAGGGCGCCGCAGAGCATCCCCTGCCCTCAGGCTGGCTTGGCCACACCTAGTCTCGATGTCCACAACACACAGAGCAACACCCCAGGAACGTTCAATAAACCTCTGCAACCACCTGCTGCCTAAACAATGCAGTGACACATCTCTTCCTGTAAGTACTGAGGCTGCTCCCCAGGGAGCCCATGGCACATCCTCCAAGAGCCCACCAGCACCTACTAGGCAGTCCTGCATCCGCAGGGGAGAGA
>NW_007729096.1:250105-256607 GCF_000696425.1 Galeopterus variegatus
TTTTATAAATAGTTACATTATTTCTTCTCGGGTCAGTTCTGGTAGTTTGTGTCTTTCAAGGAATTGGTTGGTTCCATCTGAGCTGTCGAATTCATGGGCACAGGGCTGCTCACAGCACCCCTTTATAGTGTCTGGAGAGCCTACAGAACATCCCTTCTCCCACTGGCGACACTGGTAACTTGTGTTTTCTCTCTTCTTTGTCCATCTGGCTACAGGTTTATCAATTTTAATGATCTATTCAAAGGACCAGCTTTGGGTTCAGCTGACTTTTTCCTCTCTGCTGCTCTTCTGTTTTCGATTTCACTGCTTTGTGCTGTTCTCACCATCTGACTCCTCTGCTTGCCTTGGATTTACCTTGCATTTCATTTTATAGTAGCTTAAGGTTAAAGCCTAGATTGATGATTTGAGACCTTTCTTCTCTTCTGATACCAGCCCTTAATACTATAAATTTACCTCTAAACACTGATTTAACTGCATCCCACAAATCTTGATATGATGTTTTATTTCTGTTCAGCTCAAAATGTTTTCTAATTTGCTTTGAGACAATCTCTCTGGCCCACAGATCATTAGAAGTATTGTTTAGCTTCTAAATCTTTGGGGATCTTCAAGATATCTTTCTGTTATTAATTTCTAGCTTAAGTACATTATAATCACAGAATATACTTTGGATGATTTCAGTTCTTTTAAGTAAAACTTTATGACCCAGGATATGGTCTGTTTTGGTGAATGCTCAATGAACATTTGAAAATAATGCATATTCTGGGTGATGTGTTCTATAAATGTCAATAAGATCCACTTGCTTGCTGGTGGTGTTCAGACTTTCTATACCTTTGCAGATTTTCCATCTACTTTTTCTATAAATTACTGAGGAGAGTTAAAGTCCCTGACTATAACTGTGAATTTGTCTATTTCTCTTTGCATTTCTGTCAGTTTCAGCTTTGTACATTTTGAGGCCCTGTTGTTTGGTATATACACATTTAGGACTGTTATATATTTTTGGTGAATTGATCCACTTATCATTACATAATTTCCCTTTTTATCCAAGGTATTTTTCCTCATTCTGGAAGTCTACTTTGATAGTAATACAGATACTCTAGCTGTCTTTGATTAGTGTATGCATGATGTATCTTTTCCCATCCTTTTATTTTTAATCTATCTACGTCATTATATTTAAAGAGGGTTTTTTGGTAAACAGTAGGTAGCTGGGTCTTGTTATTTTAATCTAACAATCTCTGACCTGTAATTGATATAATTAGACCATTTACATTTAATGTTATTACAGATATGTTTGAATTTAGGTCCATTATTTTATTTTTTGGTTCTCAGGTTATCCCTCTTTTTTTCCATTTCCCCTTTCCTGCCTTCTTTTAGATTCTGAATTTTTTTTAGTATTCCATTTTAACTTATCTATTGTATTTTTCAATGTATCTCTCTGTATAGTTTTTAGTGCTTGCTCTAGGGCAGTGGTTCCCAAGTTGGAGTGATTTTGCCCCACTGTATTCTTCACACAGGAAACTTCTGGCAATTTCTGGAGACATTTTTAGATTTCACAACTGGAGGAACACATCTGGCATATAGTGGGTAGAGGCCATGGATGCTTTTAAACATCCTATGATGTGGGGATAGGATCGTCCTCCACGTAAAGAATTCCCCAATGCACAATGTCAATAGTGCTGTTGTCAAAACACCCTGTTCTAGGAACTATAATATACTCAACTTTTCAGAGTCTGCTTGGAATAAATATTTTATTATTTCCAGTGGAATGTGGAAACCTTACCACAAGAAAGGTTGTTTTAGTCTCCTTTATGTTGTAGTTGTCATATACAAGGACACGTCAAAAGTTCATGGAAAAATGGAATTAAAAGATAATACAAACCTTTCCATGAACTTTGTGAAATAGCCTCATATTATACCTACATACATTGAAATCCCCACCAGACAGAGTTATATTTTTTGCTTTCAGCCTTCACACGTAATTTAAATAACTTAAGAGAAGAAAAAGTAATCTTTTATATTTACCCAGATATTTACCATTTCATGGCTCTTCCTTCACCCCTGGAGTTCCAGGTTTCCCTCTGGTACCATTTTCCTTCCAGGTGAAGAACTTCCTCTAGCATTTCCTTCAGAGTAGGACCACTGGCAATGGATTTTCCTAGTTTTCTTTCATTTGAGAAGATCTTTATTTCATCTTTATGCCTGAAGGATATTTTTGCTGAACATAGAATTCTCGGTTGACAGTTCCTTTCTATCAGTACCTGAGAAATGTTGTGCCATTTCCTTCTGACTTGCATGGTTTCTGATGAGTTTCTTTCATTTGAGAAGATCTTTATTTCATCTTTATGCCTGAAGGATATTTTTGCTGAACACAGAATTCTCGGTTGACAGTTCCTTTCTATCAGTACCTGAGAAATGTTGTGCCATTTCCTTCTGACTTGCATGGTTTCTGATGACAAATCCACATTAATTTGAGTCCTTGTTCCCATATATACAATATGTCCTTTTTCTCTGACTGCTTTCAATATTTTTTATTTAACTTTGGTTTTTACCAGTTTGATTGTGATGTGATACATCTTTGAGATTTGCTGACCTCCTTAAATTTATAAGTTTCTCTTTCACCAAATTGAGGACATTTTCATCCCTTATTTCTTCAACTCCTTTTTCTGTGTTACACTCTTTCTCTTCTCCTCCAGACTCAGAGGAGACCTTCTGACTTGCCCGACCCTATTCATTTTCTTGTTTTTGTTTGTCAGTTGCTTCCTATTCAGAATGAATACTTTTTGTTGATCTATCTTCAAGTTCACTGTTTCCTCTATCGTCTCCACTCTACTACTGAGCCACTATAGTAAATTTTAAATTTAGAATATTGTATTTTTCCATTTAAAGTTTTCTGCTTGGTTCTTTTTTATAGCTTCTATTTCTCTGCTGAGATGTTCTGGAATATTGTATTTTTCCATTTAAAGTTTTCTGCTTGGTTCTTTTTTATAGCTTCTATTTCTCAGCTGAGATGTTCTGTCTATCTCTCTTACTCTTTGAAGCATAGTGATAAGTGACTTTAAAATCTTGGATAATTCCAACATCTGTGCTACCTTGGGCTGGTGTCTGTTGATTGTTTTTCCCCTTTAAGAACTGAAATTTTTCTGATTCTTCATATGTTGAATAATTTTCATTTGTATCCTGGACGTTTTGAATGTTATTCAGTGAGACTCTGGCTCTTGCTTAAATCCTAAGGAGAGTGTTCCTTTTTTGAATTCTAGTACGCAAGTGACATGATTAAGTTCAGGCTGCAAGTTCTGACCTGTTTTCCATGGACTCTGGTTCAATTCAGTTAAGTTTTCAAAACTTCTGCAGAACCATTTGAATCTGTCCTGCATGTGTACCACCCAGAGCCCTGTCTGGGACTCAGGCAGTGGTCTACTCTGAAGTTCAGTTCCCAAAGCCTTTGGGGTGCAGTTTAGGGCCAGATTCATGCAGCATAGCTTGGGGATGAGCCCAGAAGTTCACATACAACTTTATGGGATCCCTTTCTCGACATGTTTCCTCTCTTGAATCTCCCCAACACGCCACAGCAGTTAGGGCCCTCCAGTCTCCAGTCCTCTGGCTGGAAAGCCAGGACTTTGGTCTCCCTGCTCTGCTGTGCACATCCCTTGGTTAGATCTTCCTCGCTACAATGTCCTCAACCTTCCCCTGCCACCTCACCAGGGCATCCCCAACCTTCTTGTCCTGAGGCCCTCAGCTCAGCTCCTTTCTTCTTTGCACAGAGCCCAGGGACAAAAGCTAGAAAGGCTGTTATCTTCTGGATAACCCTGTCTTGTGGTTTCAGACACCCCGGAAAGATCAAGACAGCATCCCAGCATCCCCAGTCTCCTCCATCTGCAAAACTCCAAGCTACTGGATGACACCCCATCTGGAAACAGAGATCACAGGAGTGTTCTCTGAGAAAACTCACTCCTCTCTTCACAATGCAGAAAGGTCAGCAAAATCCACTTAGCAATTTGCTCCTATGATAAATAGTGCAGTTTGTAGGTAATAAGGTTGCTGAGTTTCATCAGAGGCTCTAAGGTGCCAAAGAGAAGTCTGGTGCTCTGGACACTGTATACACATGACACTCCGTAATTTCCTTTCAGGCCTCCATGCATCTCCCGCTCAGTCATTTCCTATCCACACCACATGTCCTATGCAGCCCAACACCAAGACTTTCCAGTTCACTCTCTTCCAAATGTCAGGGGATTTCCTTTTGTCACATATGAACTAAGCTGTAATTTAACTTTAATGTCCTTATGTTCTAAAACTTTACTAGAAAACCAAATCACGAAAAGAACCCATATGAACCACACACAAATTCCATACAAAGGACTAAAGGCAGGTGTGAAATGGAGGAGTGGGGCTATGGGGAGAGTTCGGACCGTGGCTGTACTCTGCTGATGTTTCCCTGTGATGCAGCAGGTGTTGGGGCTGGAGAGGCCAAAGCATCTGTGAACACGCCCACCTCGGGCCAGGGGGGCAGGAGCCCAGGTCCTACTGCTGACAGGTAGCACCGCTCCTCACAGACTAACTGGAAATAGCTTTCAAAATACCTTCAATGAAACACAGCCAAACCAAGTTTCCCAAACATAGAAAGAAGGCTTTTAGTTCCCATTTTAAACTCAGGTAAGGCCGAACGGCATGTGCTCGGAGCCCCCCAGGGTGTGCAGAGATGGGAGGAGGGGGAGGCAGCCCCAGCCTCGCTGCGTCACCTGCACAAAGGCCTCAGAGGTGATGGATGAACTGGAAGGGGAGAGCCTGGAACTGCTCTGCTGCTGCTCAGAGGGGAGGCAGGGGTGCTACAAGGAGAGCCCAGGCCCCTCAATAGTGCAGTTTGTAGGTAATAAGGTTGCTGAGTTTCATCAGAGGCTCTAAGGTGCCAAAGAGAAGTCTGGTGCTCTGGACACTGTATACACATGACACTCCGTAATTTCCTTTCAGGCCTCCATGCATCTCCCGCTCAGTCATTTCCTATCCACACCACATGTCCTATGCAGCCCAACACCAAGACTTTCCAGTTCACTCTCTTCCAAATGTCAGGGGATTTCCTTTTGTCACATATGAACTAAGCTGTAATTTAACTTTAATGTCCTTATGTTCTAAAACTTTACTAGAAAACCAAATCACGAAAAGAACCCATATGAACCACACACAAATTCCATACAAAGGACTAAAGGCAGGTGTGAAATGGAGGAGTGGGGCTATGGGGAGAGTTCGGACCGTGGCTGTACTCTGCTGATGTTTCCCTGTGATGCAGCAGGTGTTGGGGCTGGAGAGGCCAAAGCATCTGTGAACACGCCCACCTCGGGCCAGGGGGGCAGGAGCCCAGGTCCTACTGCTGACAGGTAGCACCGCTCCTCACAGACTAACTGGAAATAGCTTTCAAAATACCTTCAATGAAACACAGCCAAACCAAGTTTCCCAAACATAGAAAGAAGGCTTTTAGTTCCCATTTTAAACTCAGGTAAGGCCGAACGGCATGTGCTCGGAGCCCCCCAGGGTGTGCAGAGATGGGAGGAGGGGGAGGCAGCCCCAGCCTCGCTGCGTCACCTGCACAAAGGCCTCAGAGGTGATGGATGAACTGGAAGGGCAGAGCCTGGAACTGCTCTGCTGCTGCTCAGAGGGGAGGCAGGGGTGCTACAAGGAGAGCCCACCCTGGAAGGTGCTGGTCAGCCCAATGGGGCAGCAGAAGCCTTTGTGTCTGCTTTCAATCCCCTTCGATCCCCTTCCCCACCGATGCCTCCAACACACAAACTACAGAGAGCTGGACAAGAGGAAGCACGTGGGACAGGCGGCCTGACAGGAATTCCACCTGGGAATACTGTCTGCAAATGTAGACAAAACAGAAGGCAGGCACTTGGGGCCAGCCCCTAGAGCTGGCCGCGACACAGCCCTGGTCAGGCAGTGGGCCTGGGTCTACAGGAGGGCCATAAATGGGATGTGCCAAGGCCCTGATTAGAGATTCAAGCCAGGTGTGGCTTGACCTTGGTTTGCTCCAGCTCTGCTGCAAAGCTCACAATCCAAGCTGGACATGACCATCCCTGTGGTAATGGCAACTTGCTAGGGCCATCACGGTCACACATACGTGCTAAGCATTTGCTGGGGGCCAGCCTCAAAACACCAACAAGGTGGCCTGCATCATTCCTGTGTTACAGATGAGGAAAGGGAGCACAGAGAGATTAACTCATAACTCACACAACATCACACAGCAAGTGTGTGTCGGGATCCCTGCTGGTCTGTCCGACTCCAAAGCCTGGCAAGGGGTGGGGGGCAGTGGCAGGAACGGCAGAAAGGAATGGGGTCCAGGCCGGCAGGACATGCCACTGAAGCCTGATCTCAGGCCCACCTGTCCCTGTCCCAGGGCCACCTGCCGAGGCCCTCACTCTCAGTGTCCCTGGGCCCCTGAGGGCACGGGTACATTCCCACCATGGCAGGTGCAGACATGAAGTCATGGCTGGCACAGGGCTCAGCCTGATGCTCA
>NW_007729096.1:256619-257148 GCF_000696425.1 Galeopterus variegatus
TCCCACCATGGCAGGTGCAGACATGAAGTCATGGCTGGCACAGGGCTCAGCCTGATGCTCAGGGACATTTTTAGCTACCGGCCTCCTCATCTCACCTCTGCCCTTCAGACGGGATGGCTCAGCGGTGACCGCAGGGGACAGGAATCTCAGGCAGCCTTGCTGAGGCCTCACAGCCCCAGGCTCGAGTGGGGAGGGGCACAGGCAGCAGGTCAAACATGAAGCTCAGCTGTGCCAGTGGTCCCAGCAGTCCAGGTTCCCAGTCCCAGAAGCACAGGAGAGAAACAGCGTGAAGAAACCACAAGGCCATGCCTGGCCACGCAACCAGCCCCTGCCTGCTGCCCTCTGTCCATCAACCAAGGTCCCCATGGGCCCCGAACGGGGCAGGCAACAGATATCTGCTGGAGCCCGGTGGGTTAACTCCACGCACTATTTTCCCTGAGACAGTGAGTTCCTGTTCTTCCCCACACTGGGTTTTACATAACCCTTTACCCCAACATCCACCTGAATGAAGGAATAAACGAAGAAAAAC
>NW_007729096.1:258503-259768 GCF_000696425.1 Galeopterus variegatus
CCCCCCACCTGCTCCCCCACAACCCTCCATCTCCTGCCAGCCACACCCAAGACTGCCCCCTTTCTATCTGTCAAAAGCTCTCCTATGACTCAAATCCTCCTAAAACATATCCCACAGGTGATCTTTGTGACCTTGGGTTAGGCAAAGCTTAAGTATGACACCAAAAGCATAAGCAATAAAAAAAAAAAAGAGATACAATGGATTTTATCAAAATTAAAATCTTTTGTGCTGCTTAGAACACCATCAAGAAAGTAAAAATATAACCCACGGAATGGAAGAAAGTATTTGTAAATCATGTATTTGATAGGTTCTAGTATCCGGAATGTATAAAAACTCTTACAACTCAATAATAAAAACACAAATAACCCAATTTAAAAATGGCCAAAGGAATACGATATTTCTCCAAAGAAGATGCACAAATGGCCAATAAACATGAAAAGATGCTCAGCGTCATTAGTCATCAGGGAAATGCACATCAGAACCACAGTGAGATGGCACTTCACACCCACTGGGATGGCCAGACAAGCAGCGCTGGTGGGGCGGTGGAGAATCAGAATCTCCAGGCACTGCTGGTGGAGTGAGTGGTGCAGCCACCGTGGAAGACAGTCCGGCAGTCCTCAAACAATTAAACATGGAGGGACCATCAGACCCAGCAGTTCCACTCGTAGGTACATACCCAAGAGAAAGGAACATACATGTCCACACAGTAACTTCTACATGAACGTTTACAGCTGCATCATCCATCATAGCCAAAAAGTTGTTGAACAACCCAGATGTCCATCAGCTGAAGAGTGTGCATCTATGCAATGCAACACTGTAACAAAGCACTGGCACCTGCTACAGCATGAACAAACCCGGGAGATACCATGCTCGGTCCCAGAAGACCACACATCTTATAATTCCATTTATGTGAAATGCCCTGAAAAAGCAAAGCCATGGAGGCTGAAAGCACCTCAGTCGTGGCTGGTGGTGGAGGAGGTCAGGCAGTGGGAGTGACTGCTAATGAGCACGGGGTTTCTTTTTAGGGTGATGAAAATGCTCTACAATTAGACTGTGGTGGCGGGTGCACAACTCTGTGACTAAAGGCCACTGAGTGGTACACTTCAAACAGGTGATTGTGTGGTATGTGAATTACATCTCAGGAGAGTTATTTTTAATATTCCAAGGCTTCTGCTGAACTCCAACTACTGCAGCCTTCCATTCAGCTGCGCTGGCCTGCTGGACCACGTGCGCGGGAGCTTCACAAACACCATGCATGGCACCCT
>NW_007729096.1:260140-283782 GCF_000696425.1 Galeopterus variegatus
CTCTACAATTAGACTGTGGTGGCGGGTGCACAACTCTGTGACTAAAGGCCACTGAGTGGTAAACTTCAAACAGGTGATTGTGTGGTATGTGAATTACATCTCAGGAGAGTTATTTTTAATGTTCCAAGGCTTCTGCTGAACTCCAACTACTGCAGCCTTCCATTCGGCTGCGCTGGCCTGCTGGACCACGTGCGCGGGAGCTTCACAAACACCATGCATGGCACCCTGCACCGACAGGACTACGGGCCTATCAAGCACCAAATGGGGACACGTGCTCCACTCCTCAGGAGGCTGAGAATTGCCATGGCCTGCTCTGGAGTTCAAGGCAAGGACTGCCTGTTGATGGCACACAAGCCCAGTGTCCTGGCTTGACCTGGCAGTCGCCAGAGTGGCCCTGAGAGGCACACACAGACACGGTTCACCCTCTGCTCACCAGCCTCCTCCTCAACACCACAGCTGCTTGTGTACCCAGCCTTCCTCCTCATCAGTTTGTCCTCTGCAGCCACGGCAGCCACTGGCCGCCAGGGCCCTGCAAGTGCGTGTCTGCCCCACACTCTCCTCTGGACGTCTCTGCCTTCGTGTTCTGCATTTCCAGCGGCTGCCCCAGCACATGCCTTTCCCACTGCTCAGTAACAATCATCCTGCTGCAGAATTTCTTATATGCCTGTCCTTCTCATCTTTTACACCCACCTCTGGCTCTCTGATAATTACTTGTTGGGGAACAATCTTCAAATCTGGTAAAACCTGGAGGAAGAAGAATGCAAATATTCCCACAGAATTTGTCTTTCAGAGCTTGCTGCATTAGAATTAGTAAACCCATTTCAAAAGCTGTATCATTGCCATCACTGCTTCAGAAGCCACACCACTTAATATTTTTTAAAAGGAAATCATTATTCAAAAATATCTGTCAGTTGATCCAAGGTTAAAAAAAAACGTGCACACCTATGCCTATGTACATGGGGGGGAGCGTGTGCACATGTGCACAATTTGTACACGTGTGCATTTGTGAGTGCACCCCTTTGTACATGTGTGTGCGTGCATTGGCACGTGTGCACACCCCTCTGTATACGTGAGGCAGGACTTTCTGGAAGGAGGTCTACTACGAGTCTACTCCAGTTAGCAACTCAAATAGGAACCCATGGGTCCCCTCCTACACACAAACACCCTAACAACAATCTGTTTAAAGTGGAGCTGAGGCCACAGGTCCCACAGCAGCTCCTGGGTAGCATCCACGCCTCCTGGCCCAGGTCAGTCTCAGGGAAAGGAGACAAAACCAACCCTATACTGTCACTTCCCAGGCTTATCCACCACTTGCCATCAAACTGTTTCTCACGCACCTGTGAGCCTGTGTGAATGCACAAACACACTTTAAATGTGTCATTTTAAACACAACACTGGAGATCATAAGCCAGGAAGTATGTACACACTGTCAAACTCACATTCAGAAACCACCACCCACAGCAGCTTCAAGAATCATGAATCCCACCAGGTCTGGGGGCCACGATGCTCCTTCTGGAGAAGGTCAGAGCACAGGGGAACCTGAGGCACCTCTCGCAGGCTTCCTGACAGGCTGTCCAGCAAGTGTCTGGGGTGCCAGTAACTTGCTGAGGCTACCTGAGAACCTCCACAACACCAGAGGCCGCCCTGGGACACTGGTCCTAAGGCAGGTGTCACAGGAGCAGCAGGAGGCACACAGAGGGGATGCTGAGCCGCATCCAGAGAATGGGCAGGACCGGGCTCAGCAGGCTGGGGGGAGGGGGGATGGGGCTGTGGACCCCACGTGGAGATTGTGAGAGACAACACAGCAAAGAGGGTGAAGGCGGAGACCCCAGCTCACCACAGGGCTGCAACAGGGTCCTCGGAAAGCCTCCACCACAGCACAGCCCTGCAGCGACGGAGGAGAGTGCGGGCTCAGCCCAGCCCCCCTCACAAGCAGCAGCGGCTGCTCCAGGGCACTTCAGCCCTCAGCAACATGGAACGAGCAACTAACCTAATTACATCATTATTCAGAGCTGGATTCTCTAGGACAGCACCAGGGTTATTAGGTCAGTCTTTCCTAGGGAGGACAAACAGTGTCCTGACAGGGTCCTGCACTTGGAGCTGACTGAATTAGCAAGTTGCTTCCTTACAGAGAGTGGCCTCAGGACACTGTCCCAGTCCTTATCACAACACACCAATTTGAAGGCCCCTTCCAGCTGGGACAGAGGCCAAGCCCCCCACTGCGTGCTGAGGAAGCAGGTGAGTGTGCCATCCCGCTGCATTCCACATCTGAGCTCCCATAAGCAGAAGAAAGCCAGGTGCTCTGGTGTGGAGAACTGCTCTCTGGGCCCAAGGACACATTCTGGGTTCTGAGCCCGCCTGACCCTTCATCTGCCCGGGCGCCCGCCACCTCGCAGCATCCACACTGTGCCACAGAATTGGGGCAGTGAGGAGGTACTCGGACAGTTGCCCCGCCCTGGGTGTTTCTGGAGCGTTCACATGAGCAGAAAGGGTGGACCTCAAGGCCCAATGCTGCTGCTGCCCTGAGACAGGCTGGCAACTGGGAACTTGGATTTGTGGGGGATTCCCTTGCTCCTCAACTGACAAGGGTGGTCCGCATACTGAGACTGATTGTGCAAAGAACACTGGACTTCCCTGGGAGTCAGGAGCATTGGCACCTGCCAAGCCAAGGGGCCCCAGGAGCAGCCAGTGGGCTTCTCTGGGTCGAGACAGCACACGCACTCAGCGTGTTCCTGGGGGTAGCACACTGGGAAGTCCACATAGGCGGACAGAGGACAGGACCCTTACCATGCAGCTGTGACCATCCCAGGCAGGGTATCCAGAGGCCTTCTGCCCAATCTCCAAGCATGGGGCAACCTGGTGACCCCAACTCACAGACAAGGCTCTGCGCCTGTGCTGATCACAAACCCAACTCCATAGCCCCCACCAGCATGCCACAAGCAGGCGCTTCTGCCTGCAGACTGCTGCCTCTCCTGCCTGGCTCCTGGGGGGCATCACCTCCCCCGTGACCCCAAGCCAGAAGCCTGGGGACTGTCACTGTCCCGACTCCAATTCTAAGGGAACCTCCCAATGCCCAGCCTAGATCTCTGCCCACCTACCCCTGGGAAACCACAGCAACCCAGCCACCTCTGTTCACTGTGACCCCACCAGCCAGAATGTCTCCCTGCTCCCTGCCCACACGTCATGCCCACAGCTGAACTACACTTCACACCTGTACCTACACCCTACATCTGTACCTACCTCACACCTATACCTACACCCTACACCTGTACCTACAGCCTACACCTACCTCACACCTATACCTACACCGTACACCTGTACCTACAACCTACACCTGTACCTACACATCACACCTGTACCCATGCCTCATACCTGTACTACCTTACACCCATACCTAAACCTCAAGCCTGTACCTACACCTCACACACAGACCTACTTTACACCCACACCTAACCTGACACCTGTATCAATACCTCACACCTATGCAACTTTACCAGTACCAAAACCTCACACCTGTACCTCTGCCTCATACCTATACCTACCCTGTACCTGTACTCACATCCTATACCTGTACTAACACTTGTGCCTACATCTTACACCTGTGAATGCCCCAAAGTCTGTCAAGAGAACTGAAGGAGACCCTACAGCTCATAACTGAGAACACAAACTCCTGAATGATGGAAAAAATCCACCTACTTTTCTTTATTTTACAGACTTTGTTTTCCCACCAGTACAAGAGATTTGATAATCATTCCTAAAATCTCAATAAGACAGCATGTATCAGGAAAGGAGACCTCGCCTCAGCAAAATGTGAACAATGGGCGGGCATCCTCCATGATAGGCGGGGACTGGGGCATCCTCTGTGAGAGGTGGGGACTGGGGCATCCTCCGTGACAGGCGGGGACTGGGGGCATCCTCTGTGACAGGCGGGGACTGGGGGCATCCTCTGTGATGGGCCTCTGGGGAAAGAGTCACAGAGGACAGAAGCCAAAGGCAGGTCCAGACACCAGCAACACCCACAGTAGACGAGCAGACCTTTCCAAGAGAATCCCGACCCACCACCACTCCTGGTGCCACCCCCTACTCTCCTGGCCTGCCCAGGCTCAGCACCACCATCCCACCTAGGACATGTTCCCTGCATCACTAGAGGGGCTCGGCTCCCTCCCTCCTTCACACATGAAAATATCTGCTGAGATGAGAGGTCAAAGGACCAGCATGTCTAAATCCTATTTGCTCCTTAACCAGCAGCTTTACAAACCACAATAGAAAATAAGGCAGCTAGATTTGCACACGTTTCATTTTTACCAAGTCTGTGGGCACAGGAATAGTGCCCCTGGTGCTGAGGGGACATCCTCAGCAGCACAACTGCCTACCTCATGCCCTCCGTGGAGCGATGGCGGTGGTTGCGGTACAGCTGTGGCACGCCCAGCATGGCCTCGGTCAGCACGGCCAGGAAGCCCAGGGTCTCCACAAACAGGGCCGAGTCAATGCACAGGTACGTGATGTAGCCCGCCACACCTGTGAAGGCCAGGACACACTGAACGTAGTCTGAGAAGCTGCTCCAGTGCCAGAAGTGGTGGGGATCGAAGTCTAGGGAGACAGAGAGAGAAAACAACCTCAAGTGCATGTACAGGTCAAGGTCAGTATGAAGAGAGGCCTGAGCAGGTCAAGGTTGGTGTGAGGAGAAGGAAGTGACAGCGCCTCCTCTCAGGAGTGTTCTGATGGTTACGTGAGTTCATTTTATGAGTCTTCTAATGTGCCTAACCCATAATAAGGGCTCAATTACTGCACGCCATTATTATTACTACACACTTAGTTGCTAGAACAATATCTTTTGCCGATGATATTACTGTAGAAACCACATTCACAAGCACTCACACAAATTAGCAAATTAGATGAGGCTTTAGCAGAGGAAGCTTCAAGGGGACTGTGGGAAAACATCAGATAACGGAGATAAACCTGCCAGGGAGCCTGCGAGGGGTGACACGCCCATGCCTGACCACACCCTTAGGTCAGCAGGTCCAGGGCAAGGCTGCTGGTGGATGAGGCTGAGAGGCATTGGGGCTGGCCATCCTGTGGGGCTGGGCTGCACAGTGAGGGTGGGTTTCCAAGCTGCTCTCAGATCCAAGCCCCAGTTCCCACCCCAGTCCTTCACCAGGTCTGAGAACACTGCTGCCATCTGAGCTAGAAATGGGGAGGGTGGAGGCAGGGCCAGAGGAGGGATGAACACAGCGTGTAGTCTGAGATCACAGCAGGGTGGGCGTTGCCTCTCAGAACACAGCAGGGTGCGAGCCTGTGTGAGCTCCTGAGGAAGCCCCAGCTACAGCAAGAGCAGGCTGGACAGGTGGCCAGATGGACATAGGACACAGGTGAGGGTCCAAGGGACATGGGAAACTGCTCTGAGGTCAGTCTGGCAGGTGTCTTTCTATTTTACATTCTCTGGGAAAGAGTCGATGGCAGATGACTAATGGAAAGTTCTCATTAAAAAGTTTCTAAGAAAAAGATGAAATTGGACCCTTACACCTTACACCATATACAAAATTTAACTCAAAATGGATCAAAGACCTAAATGTAATTCCTAAAACTACAAAACTCTTAGAAGAAAACATTGGGAAAATCTTCATGACACTGGATTTGTTTGTCATTGACTTCTTGACATTGACACCACCAAAAACACAGGCAACAAAAGAAAAAACAGATTAATGGGACTTCACCAAAATTTAAAACTTCTGTGGACACAAATTAACAAAGTGAAAAGGCCCATGAAACCAAAGAAAATATTTACAAATCATGTATCTGATAAGGAACTTGGATCCTGAACATATAAAGAGCTCCTACAACTCAATAACAAGAAAGTAAACAACCTGATTCAAAAATGGGCAAAGACTTGACTAGATATTTCCCCACAGAAGATATACTAATGGATAACAACCACATGAAAAGATGGTCAACATCACTGGTCATCAGGGAAATGCAAATTAAAACCACAATGAGACACCACTTCACGCCCATGGGAATGACTACTATCAAAAAAAAACAGAATAAAAGGGCTGATGAGCATGTACAGAAACAGAACCATACACACTGCTGTTTGGAATGTGAAATGGTACAGCCACTGTGCAAAACACCTCCTCAAAAAAATTAAAGATAAAACTACCACATAACCTAGCAATCCCACTTCTGGGTATACAACCAACAGAACTGAGAGCAGGGACCTGAACAGATCTTTATATACCCGTGTTCACAGCAGCATTACTCACAGCAGTCAAAGATGTCCACCAACTGATGAATGGACAGACATGTGGTACAGACCTATTATTCAGCCTTAAAAAGGAAGGAAAGTTTGCAACATGCTACAACATGGACACACCTTGAGGACATCAGGCTGAGTGAACGAGCCAAGCGCAGAAGAACAAACCAGAGCAGCCAGTTTCACAGAGACAGCAGGAGGGTGGAGGCTGCCGGGCAGGAAGGTGGGTGTTGGCAGCTAGCGTTTAATGGGAAAAGGACCCACACAGCTAACACTCAAGGCTGAGGGCAGAATGTGGAGTCGGGAGCCAACAGGCAGGAGAGGACAGATGGGCCTCCAGACCCTAGAAGAGGTGGCTGCGAGCACGTCGTCAGGAGACATCAGGATGGAAGGGGCGGGGGGGACTGATGACCACAGCAGACCAGAGGGGGCCTGGGCCAGTGCTGCCCAGAGACTTACAACAGAGCTGCGCTCTATGAACTTCCTGGTGGCCATGCCAACACATGAAAGAAACAGGTGAAAGTCTTGCTAATCATATACAAGTATTTCATTTTACCCAGTGTATATAAAATATGATCATTCAACAATAAGTCAGTGTAAAAGAAACCTAAGCCACCTTACATTCTCCTTTTTGTGCTAAGTCCTTGATACTTGGGGCATGGTCTACACTCACGGCACACCTGGTGTTGCACACTCTGAGTCCCACCAAGTGAGAACCAGGCGCCTGCCTCAAGCTGCGTCTGCATGAGGGTGGAGATGAGGTCACAGGAGGAGACCCCACACCCTAGACCAGGTCTGAGCCTGAGGCTCCCCAACGAGATGGAGGTGAGCAGAGGGGCGTCTGAGTGTCCCAGGCGCCATCCTGGCGCAGTTGGGCCTGAAGAGGCCCTGACACGATCTCAACACAGAGGAACGAGGCCATGGCAGGAAGGGAGTGGACAGGATGAGCATGGGGCCAAGGCTTTGGTGGCTGGGGTGTGTTCAAATTTAAGGGGCGGCTGAATCCTAAAAAACACCTCACACCTGGAAAACGAAGCTAAGGGACGTGGGGTGAAGAGCCGGTAGTGTCCCAGGAGCTGATGAGAACCTAGGGGAGGCCAGTGAAGGGAGGGTCGGTGGCATCAGTGGTGAGGGTGGCAGTGGGTGCTGGCGCAGCCTAGCGGCAGGACCAGGCGCACTGCTAGACACTGGGGGACCAACGCTGGTGCAGCCACAGCCGCTGGCTCACTGCCCAGTAGAAACAACTGTCATGCGGCCGCCAGTAACTGCAACGCAGGTGCCGAGCCCACAGATGAGACGGCACAGCCGTTTTCTGCCAGCAGGAATGTGTGTGTGTCACACCGGGTGCTAATGGCTTCCCTGCAGCAAGGTGACCAGGAGCACAGAGAGTCCCAAGGCTGCAGGAACAGCAGGACTTCCGTGTGCTGGACAGAGAAGATGGTGCCCACGGAGGGAACATGGGGTCACAGACTCTCACCCCACTCACCCCCAGGGTGCCAAGTACCGAACTCACTGATAGCTGAGTTCACCTCGGGCCTGGGGCTTCACCGTGGCCCTGGGGGTTGGGCGGAGCTGGAGCCTGAGGCTGCCTCTGACTGGCTGGCCAGTGGGCAGCCTCCTGTTTCCTTCTGTCTCAGGCTCTGCTCTGCTGGTCCACACACCCCCACTGTGTCATGAGCAGGTTTTCCAAAGCTGTTCTAGCCAAACAAATCATCCACACAGACTGCCAGAACCTGTCCACACTGAAGGTTAATGTTGCTTTGCCTCCCATGGATTTGTCACCCCTTTTCCCCTGGGCGATGGAGCCACAAAGATTACTCAAAGCCGATCTCTTCTGAGCAGTGAGAAGCCCTGAAAGGGGTTAATCTCCCGGAACCCTCAAGAGCGAGGCATTCCTTCCATTTGGGAAATTAACCCCACATTTGGGAAATTAAGCCCTGCATTTATTCTCCAGACCAGGAAGTTACAGGAAGAGAACACAGGTGGGATTATAGTTTAACAATATAGGCTGGTAACTTTCAATGAAACAAGCAAAGTGACATTCTATAAGGCAATTTAAGTGATCCACCAACAAAAGTTGATCTTAGCAAACATTCCTTCTCCCTACATCAGCTTCCGAGTATCTTTACATATTAATCAGTAACCTGTCTGTCTTTGAACCAGCAACCTTGCTATGTTACAATTCTTTATCTTACAACAGAGTCTATAGCCTGGGGAAAATTTTCTGTCCTTTGCAAGGTCAATATTTGAAACTGCAAGGCTTTGGAAAACCAGGCCCTGTGAAGTACATTTGCTTTATGCATACTCCACAGTTAAAAACAGCCCTATGCTGGAGAGGTGAGGTCAACATTCTCATCGAGCTCCTCCACGCACAGTGAAGCTGAGCTCGCTGTCATGGACTCAGCAAGGAGATGAAGAAACAGAGAGGCCACTAGAGAGGTGGCACCTAAGCCAGCCTCTCACAAAACACAGCCCCGCACAGTCTCACTGGACAGGAGTGAAAGGGCAGGGAGACCGGGACACTGTCAGGGGCCCCTGTGGACACTCAAGGCCCTCCCAGAGCACAGCTACTGAGACCCATAGGTGGGCAGCCATGTGTCTGTCACTGCCACAAAACCTGGCTATATCAAGTCCATGAAAGAATCACCAGTGAGAAATGCAAGCAAAATTAATCAGAGTTAACACACCAAAAACATCTGCAAGGTCCCACCTAGAGCAGCTTCTCATCTCCTTCTCAAATCTCTACCTGGTGTGGCCTGCCTGCCTCCACTCCGGCCTCCACCACGTCCATCAGGGTGACCCAGAAGTCCTACAAGGTGTCCACTTCTGGACCCCAGGCCTTCAGCAGTTGTTCATACACGAGTGTGCCTGGTGCCCACATCAGCTCCTCAAGTTTCTCCTGTGTGGGCAGCAGCATCCAGGGTGGCCTGAACCTGGGCAGGGGCTATGCTGGGGTAGGTGGTATGGGGAGCATCACAACCGTCACAGTGAACCAGAGCCTGCTGAACCCCCTTAATATGGAGGTGGGCCCCACTCTCCATGCTGTGTACACCCAGGAGAAGGAACAGATCAAGACCCTCAACAAGTTTGCCTCCTTCATCGACAAGGTGCGGTTGCTGGAGCAGCAGAACAAGATGCTGGAGACCAAGTGAAGCCTCCTGCAGCAGCAGAATATGGCTCAGAGCAACATGGACATGTTCGAGAGCTACATCAACAACCTTCGGCAGCAGCTGGACTTACTGGGCCAGGAGAAGCTGACACCGGAGGCAGAGCTTAACAACATGCAGGCGCTAGTGGAGGACGTCAAGAATAAGTACAAGGATGAGATCAACAAGCATACAGAGATGGAGAATGAATTTGTCCTCATCAAGAAGAATGTGGACGAAGCTTACGTGAACAGGGTGGAGCTGGAGTCTCATCTGGAAGGGCTGACGGATGAGATCAACTTCCTCAGGCAGCTGTATGAAGAGGAGATCTGTGAGCTGCAGTCCCAGATCTCGAACACATCTGTGGTCCTGTTCATGGACAATTGCAGCTCCCTGGTCAGGGACAGCATCACCACTGAGGTCAAGGCCCAGTACAAGGAGCTCGCCAAGCGCAGCTGGGCCGAGGCTGAGAGCATGGACCAGATAAAGTATGAGCTGCAGACGCTGGCTGGGAAGCACGGAGATGACCCGCATCACTTGAAGACGGAGATCACCGAGATGGACCAGAACATCAGCCGGCTCCAGGCTGAGACTGAGGGCCTCAAAGGCCAGAGGACTTCCCTGGAGGCTGCCACTGCTGATGCTGAGCAGCATGGGGAGCTGGCCCTCGAGGACACCAACACCAAGCTGGCTGAGCTGGAGGCCGCCCTGCAGCAGGCCATGCAGGATGCGGCGCAGCAGCTCCGTGAGAACCAGGAGCTTCTGAACGGCAAGCTGGGCCTGGACATTGAGATCACCACCTACCACAAGCTGCTGGAGGGCGAGGAGAGCCAGTGGGAGTCTGGGATGAATAACATGAGTATCCATAAAAAGACCACTAGCGGCTACTCAGGTGGCTGAGCTTTGCAAGCCCGAGCTACAGCCTGACCTCCCACCAGTCTGCCACCAGCTCTGGCAGGAGCTCCAGCCCCTTCAGCCGCACCAGCTCCTCGAGGCTGTGGTTGTGAAGAAGATCAAGTCCCGCGATGGGAAGCTGTCCACGTCCTCCGATGTCCTGCCCAAGAGAACGGCCACTGCAGCTCCTCCCAGCCTTCCTCCTCCTGTGGCTGCCCAAGAGCCTGAGGGGGGAGGCAGCTGCACTGGGGAGTGTGGGGAACAGGAGACCCACCTGAGGCTCAGCCCACCCTTGGGGGGAGTCTACTACCTGGGGTACCCCCTCTTGCTCATGCCCCAACTAAGAACCAATTAAACTGTCTTTTGCAAAATAAAGCTTCCCCTGACTCTGCCAAACCCACCCCCCAAAAAAACACCTGCGAAAGTGAACGTCACATAACAAAGCTAATCTGTGGCAGAAACAAAACCTCACAGTTTCATTTTCCAAGAATTCCTTCTGAAAGCAAGAGGCTGCGTTACATGCAGGTAAATCCTGGCCCTCCCTCCCGTTGACCGTCTGCAGCGCAGTAAACACACTGGCCTTCACTTCCACCAGCCTGGCATGAAGGAGGGACCCTTGTGCATAAAGACCAGAGCCAAGTGTGGAAAGAAAATGGAACAGGGCCGAGTCACAACATGTACGGGCGTCCCAGGATCCAACGTTCAAGAAACTGTCCCTTCCTAAGGGTTGTATCCAAATAATTCATTTTAAGGACATCCGAGATCTTTTTTAATCACTCACTATGATGACCTTAGATATTAAAAATAATTCCTACTGCTCAGGTTTATAAAACTTCAACCATTGAGACCAAGTCCAAACTCTAAACAGAGCTCAGGAATCAGTTCTTAAATCGTCATCTTACGGGATCCAACCACCTGAAGATCTGAACACAGCGATGATGATGAAAATGCGCATCATGCTCGCCACTCACGTCAGCACTGCTCAGGATGCAGCCCACAGTAACAGACGTCCCCCTTCCAACACACCTTCCTGTACGTGCTGTCACCTGCATTCTTATGGAAAGGCCACCCTAACGGGAAAATCCCCCTTCTGCAGCCGAAGTGCCAACCCTCTGCATGTAGATAATGCACATCAGAGACTCAGCGATCTGGGAAAAGTGGGGCATGAAGCAGACTGCAGGAGCAGAGGCGCAGACGCATGGGACACATGGCACTAACCCAGCCAGGCCATGCCACATCTGCGTGGGGAGGGAATCTTAGAAACAAGAACATTAGGTGACTTTTGGCAAAGTTACATAGTTAGGAAAAGGAGAATCAAATATGTTTTGAGTGAATAATAAATCAGATAAGGTCTCTTCTCAGGAGGTCTTGGTGACGGCACTCTCATCAGGCGAATGCCCTCGTCTGCAACGGCCCTTTGCACGCGTCAGAGAACAGAGTCGCCACTGCCCACTCGCATGCGGCACGCCCTGTAAGACATGAGGACGATGCTCCCTACGAGGTGGGAAAAGACAGAACGAGGCCTGACCTGGAGGAGGTGGTATTGGAGCTGGGTATGCAGGAGGGAGGCTTCCCTTCCCGAAATTGTCTCCTGCCTGCTGGTCTACCACTGCTTCTGAAACGCCAGAGAAACGAGCCAGAACCAGGGACACCGCCTGGCCCTTTCCAAGAGGATATATCAGTGCACTGAATAAAGAAAAAGAGCCCCATGTGCATTTTAACATCACTTACTGCACTCTGAGGGGAAAGAAGAGAACAGAGGGTGCTGAGGGCTCGAGCAGGGAGGAGCCCAGTGATGCCCAGTCATGTCTCGACGGTCTGGCTCAATGTCCCTGGTAAATGCAGTCGTTTGTCCCTGTCCAGGCTGCTAACAACCAAATCAGAACGCCCAACTCCATCTCAGCCAGTCACCTCACCTGGGCTACAATTTCATCTGCTATCACCAAAAATCAAGGCATAGAGCCTCACAAAAACAGACACTGGTGGACCTAGTAATATACACTGAAGAGCCCCAACTCACGCACTTACCATGAGTGGGTGAGCACTCTCGAGGGCAGCAGAGGGACAGCAGGTGCCCAGGAAACCCTAGCTAGGTGGCCTGGCAGCCCTGTGTGAAGGAAGCAGAGCCACTCCTTGAGGCCACACTGCTTTTGAGAAGAAGGGCAGACACCCCAGCTAGACCAGCAGAAGGCTTCCACTCTGCAAATTCCAGCTACGGGAAAGGAACAAGAACCCATATTAGACGGGTGTGTATACCCAAGCAGCCAAGAGATGCCACAGGACAGAGGAACGAAAAAGCTGGGAAAGTCAAAATTGAGCTGCTGTTTCCCTTTCCAGCCAAGATGCAGTAACAGTAACCAGATTTATACTCTCACTTCGAACAACCAAAAAATGGACAAAATACATAAAGCAATGGACAAAATCTATGTTTTCAAGGCACCAGACATCAAGCAATGAAGAAAGGCAACAGACATCAAGAAACAAAGGACAGTGATCTCTGAGAGATCGGAAACAGGTAAGGTGAACCCCAAATTGTCCCAGCTTACTACCTTGAGAGCACTCCCAGGATGTGGAATGGGGTGGGATGTGGGAACCCAGGCCAAACCCGGCAAAACCCCTCTGAAGAGGAGATGGAACTGACAGCCCAGGAGACAAGGCAGCTACTGTTTGCTGGACAGGGCACCAGAAAGAGTGAGCTACATAGGAAGAGCAGGAAGATCTGCTGAGGTCGCCACAAGCCCTCAGCTGGGCACCACTCAATGCACACCTGTCACGAAACTACTTGAGGCCAAGGAGAGAAGTACCTGGACGGGTTAGCAATAACAGAGCCTGGCATTCAGAGGGGCCAGGGGTAGTGCACACTTCCATCAGCCGACCAGAAAGCCTCAAAATTCACGGGGTGCATCACACAGAACGGTCCTGCCTCACAGTGGGGCATAATTAGCCTGGCCTGAGCTCTGCTCTGGTCCCACCCAACTGATCTTAAAAGCAAGACCTGAGGGCCGGCCCGGTGGCGCACTGGAGAGTGCACCGCTTGGGAGCGCGGCGGTGCTCCCACGGAGGGTTCGGATCGCATGTGGAGACCGGTTCCTGCTCACTGGCTGAGCGCAGGGCGGGCGCAACACCGAGGGTTGCGATCCCGTTGCTGGTCCCCGATACGGGCGTGACACCGAGGGTTGTGATCCCGTTACAGGTCAGTAAAAAAATACAAAAAGAAAAAAAAAAAAAAAGCAAGACCTGAGGGCCGGCCCGGTGGCGCACTGGAGAGTGCGCCGCTTGGGAGCGCGGCGGCGCCCCCGCGGAGGGTTCGGATCGCGTGTGGAGACCGGTTCCTGCTCACTGGCTGAGCGCAGGGCGGGCGCAACACCGAGGGTTGCGATCCCGTTGCTGGTCCCCGATACGGGCGTGACACCGAGGGTTGTGATCCCGTTACAGGTCAGTAAAAAAATACAAAAAGAAAAAAAAAAAAAAAAAAAGCAAGACCTGAAAAGATCGAACTGGAGCAAGGAGCTTCATTATGCCCCATAACAAAGTGGAAGGGCATGTACAGGAACCCCAAAATACTCACCCCCCAACAAGGAACAATCACAAACCTGGCATCTGACCAAAAATTAGCAAGGAAATGTGACCCACAGTGAAGAGACAAATTAGACAACTGAAAATAACCCAGAACTGACGCAGACGTTCAAATCAGCAGACAAGGATATCAAAATAGTTATTATACCTGTATACTGCACATTCTAAAAGTTAAGTAGACACATCGAGAACACATATGCACTTTTAAAGATGAGAAAACATACCTGGGGATAAAAATTACAACATGTGATAAAAACACTGAATATGATTAACAGCAGATAGGCAACACAGAGGGAAAGATTAGTGAACCTGAAGACACAGCAGGAGAAACTGTCCAAAATGCAAAATGGAGAGAAGGGAGAATGTTTTCAAATGAACAGAGCATCAGTGAGCTGTGGGATGATGTCAAGAGGCCTAATATACATGTTACTGGAGTCTCTGAATTAGGGGAGGAGAGAACAGATAAAATTTTGAAGGGAAAAAAGGGGCTAAAATTTTTCCTGCTTTAATGAAGACTGTAAATCACACATCTAAGAGGTACAATGGATTCCAAGCACAAAAAAACAACAACAAAAAAGAAAACAATATGCCAGCAGTTTAATTTGGGAAGCAAATTAAACCCAAAGCAAGTAGAGAAAAGGAAATAACAAGGATCAGAGCGGGATCGATAAAATAGAAAACAGAAAAATAGAGAAAATGAATGAATCCAAAGCTGGTTCTTTGAAAAGATCAACAAATGGATCAACCTCTAGGTAGAATGATCAGGAAAAAAAGAAAAGATGCAAATTACCAATATCAAGAATGAAACACGCGACATCACTGCTGACTCTACAGACAGCAAATGAACAATGAGGAGACAGTATATACTATGGGCAACTTTATGCTAATAAATTCAACAACTTCGATAAAACAGACAAATGAAAGACGTAAACTACCAAAGCTCACTCAAGGTTAAATAGGTAACAAGAATAACACTACATCTGTTAAACAAGTTACATCTATAGCTAAAAATCTTTCCACAAAAGTTCACTCCAGACCCAGATGGCTTCACTAGCGAGTTCTACCAAATGTTTAAGTTAGAAATTTTACAGAAACTCCTCTAGAAAACTGGAAATTGGAAATAATTGCCTACTCATTCCATAAAACAATATTGCTCTGATACCAAGACCAAATAAAGGCATAAAAGGAAAACTATAGACCAATATCCCTCACAAACGTAAATGCAAAAATTCTCAACAAAAGCTTAGTAAATCAAATCCAATGATTTATAAAAAATTTAATGCACCATGACCAAAAAGGGTTTATCCCAGGAATGCAAGATTTTTTTAATATTTGTAAGTCAATCAATGCAATTATATTAATAAACTAGAAAGAAAAACATGATCATGTCAACAGATGCAGAAAAAGCATTTGATAAAATTAAACATGCATTCCTGATATTAAAAAAAAATCCTTAACAACTGACGAATAAAAGAGAACCTCCCCCATCTGATTTTAAAAACACAGAAAACCTACAGCTGACATCATACCCAGTGGCAAAACACTGACTGCTTTTCCCCCAAGGTCAGGAACAAGCCAGGATGCCCACTCTCTCCACTGTGGTTCAGCACTGTGCTAGAAGTTCAGGCCGTGACAATTAGGCAAGAAAAATAAATAAAAACATCCAGGTTGAAAAGAAGTAAGTAAAAAACTGTCTCTATCTGAAGATGACATGATCTAATTTATAAAATATCTAAGGAATCCCCTAAAAACCACTGGAATTAATAAATGAGTTCAGCAAGGTTGCTGGCTATAAAATCAATATACAAAAATAAGCTGCATTTATGATTACTAGCAATGAATAATGAGAAATTGAAATTTAAAAAATAACCCATATATGATAACATTAAAAAATATGAAATGCTTAGGGATAAATGTGACACTGTGCAAGAGCTATACACTGAAAACTACAAAACTTTGGTGAGAGAAATCAAAGAAGACCTAAGCAATAAATGGAGAGATACACAGTGTCCATGTGTTCAAAGTGTCAACACTGTTGTGTCTGGGTCCCCAAGACCATCCCAGGCTTGGTGATTTTCTAGGAGGACACCCACAGGTAGTCACATTCACAGCTATGATTTATTATGGCAAAAGGATATAGGAAAACCAACAAAGAGAAAAGTCTCATCGGGCAGAGTCCGGAGGAAACCAGGCACAGGCTTTCTAGAGACTTCTTGGAGTCACATAGGACACGGCTGTTCTCCCAGGGACGGGCCTCAACAACACACGTGAACTGCTATCAGCCAGCTGCGACAACACGTGTGAAGTGCTTCCCACCAGCCACGACAACGCACGTGAAGTGACATCCATCAGCCGTGACAACAAGTGTGAAGTGTGGTCCGCCAGCCATAACAACACGTGTGAAGCAGCATCTGCCAGCTGTGACATGCCAGGAAAGCTCACTGGAGACTCAGACTCACAAAGACAGATAAATAAATCCATGCAACAGAGCAGGGTCCAGAAACAAATCCACGCACACATGGACAGCTAACTTTCGGCAAGGATGCAAAGACAATTTAGTGGAGAAAACACAGTCTCTTCAACAAAAAGTACTGCAGTGACGGGATATTTGAACCTCCACACACAAAAACAATGAAGTTGGAGGCATGTCTCACAGCATAAACAAAAATTGATTCAAAGTTGGTCACAGACCTAAATGTAAAACCTAAAACTTTAAAACTACTTGAAGAAAACAGGAGAAAACCCATGTGGCCTAAACGTAGACAAAGATATCTTAGGTATGACACCAAAAGTGTAGTCCATAAGAGAAAAAATCGATAAACCAGATTTTATAAAAAATTTAAACTTCTGTTTATCAAAAGATACTATATAAAGAGAATAAAAGGACAAATCACAGTCTGGAAGAAAATGTTACAAATCACATATCCGATAAAGGACCTATATCAAAAATATAAAAAATTCTCAAAACTCAATAAGAAAACAATCAATTTAGAAGTTGGCGGAAGATTTGTACACTTCACCATCCAAGATACATAAATGACAAATAAGCAGATGAAAAGATGCTCAACACCATGAGTGAGATGCAAATCAAAACCACAATGAGATGCCCGGACACCACTTAAAGGCTGAAAATGAAAACCGCAGGGCTGGCCAGCTAGCTCAGTAGTTTAGAGCATGGTGCTGGTAACACAAGGTCCCTGTAATGGCCAGTTTCCAAAAACAAAAACAGTCTACAGGACACACAGATGAGGACACAGAGCAACAGAACTCACACACTGCAAAATGGTGAAGCCCTCTGGAACACAGCTTGGCAGTTTCTTGAAAAGTTAAACATCCTCTTACCATACGATCCAGCCAGTCTCATCGCAGCTCTATCTGCAACAGCCAGAGACAACCCAAATGTCCATCAGCAAGTGAACAAACAAGAACCCTGTGGTACACCCACATGACAGAATGGAAGGCACTACGGTACACACTACCACCCAGGCCAAACAAAAGAAGCCAAACAAAACAGTACACACCATAGGATTCCATTTATGTAAAGCTCTAGAAAGTACAAATGAACACACGTGACAGATGGCAAATGAGTGCTTGCCTGTGGGGTGGGGGCTAGAGATTACCAAAGGCACAGGAAGCTTTTGGAGGTGGTGGGTGTTGCACTGTCTTAATTTGGGTGAAGGTTGTTCACGGCTATACACATACACCAACACTTATCAAAATCGCAAACTCTAATTAGGTGCAGTTTATCTCATGCCGATTACACCATGATAAACCTGGGAGAAGAAAACTGAGCTGCCTGAGGCTTGGGGGCAGGAGGGACTCATGGAGCTGAGAGGACACCTCCAGCCATGGGTAACTGCACCTGTGCCACTCAACCTACTTCCAGAGCTGCCCTGCATCGACTCAAAGTGGTGGTGGAATCATCTGGTGCTTCCCTCAAAAGAAAATGGGAGTTTTCCATCCGCAAGGCAGCTGCCAGTCAAGACCCGGGCTCCTTTCCAGTTTCCAGAGACCAATCTTCCCTGTCACCACGTGAGCATTGCTTAGACACGTGTGGGACGTGCCCACCCATGGTCCAAGTCCAAGATCCACCTTTGCACACTGCCCAGCACACACATGCCAACATCCCTACTGGGCCCCCCTTGCTATAGGAAACATCTCCAACTATAAACCACACTCCACTCCACCGAGACGCCAGCACCACCCCTGTCTTGTTCAAGATAGCGAACATGACTCATTCACCTCCCCTCCTTCAGTAAACATCTGTGTCTATCAGGCCTGGCTGGCGCTGAGCCCGCGTCAAGGCACTTGCAATGAGCCAGGCCTGCTCCTAAGCTTTAAGTGCACCAGCTCATCTGATCCACTCTGAGACACAGCCCACAGCAGGCACTGGCATCTGAACACACCCACAGACTTCCGCTCCTTCACACCCACACTCCACGGTCAGTCGGTTGCCCCCCGTCACCCCGGGGGCACTTAGAACATCCACATCTGAGGCCGGCCCGTGGCTCACTCGGTAGAGTGCGGTGCTGATAACACCAAGGCCACGGGTTCGGATCCTATATAGGGATGGCTGGTTTGCTCACTGGCTGAGCGTGGTGCTGACAACACCAAGCCAAGGGTTGAGATCCCCTTACCGGTCATCTTTTTAAAAAAAAGAAAGAACATCCACATCTGGCAGGCCCCACATCTGTTCTCTTGGGTCTTTGGAATACAGGGGAGGCAGGGCCACCCCCAGCCCCATCTCCACCTACTAACAAGGTGGGACCCCTCCAGGGGACATGGACCCCTGCAGGAAAAGCCTGGAAACATAGGGAGTCTGGGGGCAGGTGCGCTTCCCTGTCCTTGCCTGATGATGAACGTTCAGAGATAAAACCTCAGAAGAGCCTGTCTGAGGAACACACCCAACAGGGATGCTTCAGAACAGCTGGATTTGGCCTCAAGGTGGACACGAAGAGGACCGCAGTGTACTGAGAATAGCAGAAAGTAAACCTACAGTCCTGCCTTTCTTCCGCCCACCCAGCTAGCCTGCACTGGCAGTTCCCACATCCTTTACACTGTGCAGGAGTGACTGTCCTCAACATACCACTTGCTCCCTACAATGAATGCTGGCTCCGGGGAATCCTACAGGACAATCCACGCCACAGGAACAAGTCTCTGCAAACAGCACCTTAAAAATACTTCAGCTCAAACACCAAATACTATGTACTCTTCCGGGATTCTCCTGAGACGAGACATATTTTTAGCAAGAAAAATACCCAACACATTAATGACCTCGCAGTCTCCTGTTTGCAAATTAAAACTGGATTTTCCATGAAGTCCCAAATATAAGCTGCAGCTCTGGAGGTTTTCACATAGCTTCAGCCTGCCCTCGGTCTACCTTCTCTGCATCTAAACTGTGTCTTTAAATCTACTGATTCTAAAAAACAAATAAATAAATAAATAAATAAATCTACTGATTCTTGTGTCCCCCAAACAAGAATGTTTCACTTTTGCCTTGCGGGGATCATCGCCTTGCTGGTATCCACCACTTCAGGGGAAGGAAGGGTCTAACATCCACCCAATTACTCGGACTCAACACAACAGAGGATGGTTTCTAAACCTAACCAGGGATGTTACCCACGAATATATAACAAATCTCTTCTACAGTTTGATTTTTCAATGTCATTAAAAAAAAAAAAGACTAACTCGGAGAACAAGGCAACAGCATACACCATACACTGTGAGATGACACACCGCATGCACCACGCACGGCATCTGTGCACGTCACCCACGCCCAATCCAAAGGCCCCCTACCCACCCGGCTGTCCAGCTGAGAGGTGTGAAGGAGCTTGCCCTGTCCCTAGGCTGGCCTGGCTCGTGCAGAAACCCCAGTGAGGAGCTGCTGTCTGTCCTGGGACTGATGCTTACACTCCACCCGAGCCTCAGCCGTAGGCCCGAGGTGCAGCCTCCCGGGCCTGTGTTGCCAACCTGACAGTGAAAGTGACAAGGTCTCAGCCCACCACGGGGCTAGGAGCATGCAGAAGGGGCCAGGAATGTGGCGCTCTGTGGCAACCGCCTCAAGATCCTGCACAGTCTCAGCTCCAGCCTGTGCTCATGCTCGAGGAAACCTGTGCATGGCTTTCCCCATGTTAGGCCCTACCCAGACCTGCCTGAGCGTGGCAGGCACCGTGGCTCTGAAAGAGGAGCCTGAGGCCAAGAGGGGCATTCTCGAGGACACTGAGAAGGGCACAGGAGTCTGTCTTGGGCCTCTGATCCCACTTCTCCAGGCCTCTCCCTTCCGGATGAGCCCCTTCAGGCAAGAGTGCTAAGAGCTGACCTTCAGAATTTAAGTAAATTCCTCACAGAGTGAACTTCTGCCTCTGGACCAGGCTAGAGAGAGGCCAGCAGCCCAGTGCATGCTCAGCACAGCCTGAGTGCGATGGCCGGGGCCCAAGGTCCCAGGGGCAGCCCCTCAGGAGTCGTGAGGACCTGGTCCCCATGTGTCTGACCCCTCTAGGGCTGAATCACCCGAGCTGTCAGTCATCCTAGAGGCCAGCAGAGCAAGCACAAAAGAGCCACTGCAGAGAGCCCCAGCACCCCTGGGTTTACCTCCTGAAGGTGGAAAGGCCAAGAAAAACTGTGAGCTCACAGGTTTAACACTCTACTAAGTAAACAACCTAAAACCTCCAGGAGAGTTGAAGACGCAAGTATTCCTTCTGAACATACGTGATTTACAACAACACAAATAACCCAATTAAAAAACAGGCAAAGGACCTGAATAGACATTTCTTCAAAGATCACACACAATTGCCCAGAGCACAAGAGAAGAAGCTCATCGGTCACAGGGAAACACAGATCAGAACCACAGCGAGACACCACTCCACACCCACAGGAAGCGCTGGTGAGGACGTGGCGGAAGGGCATGCAGGTGCCAAGCCACACTGGAAAGGTCCGACAGTTCCTCTGTGTCAAACATGGAGTTCCCTATGACCCAGCAACTCCACTTCTAGGATATGCCACAAAGAACTGAAAACGTATGCCCATGTAAAAACTCATGCAGGAATTTTCACAGCAGCACTGTTCACAACAGCTAGAAGGTAAAAACAACCCCGATATTCATCAGCAGATGAATGAATAAACATAACATGGTAGATCCACCTCAAAAAAATTATCCCAAGTGGAAGAGGCCAGACACACGGCAGCACACACTGTATGATTCCATTTACATGGAATGTCCAGAAGAGGCAAATCTACAGGGACAAAGCAGGTCAATCATCATAACGGCGGGGATAAGAGGGAAACTGGCAGCAGGGACAGGTTCACTCTAGGGGGCGCACCCAGGGAAGGGCGAGTGGGAAGGCCGGTGGGGGGAGTGGGCGGGCGACTAGGGACACACCGCAGCCATCAACAGAGGTGCCACTCACAGACGCCGGGGACCATAGGCCCAAAGTCACTCACACTCATCCTGGGCAGACAGCCCGGCGGCAGAGTCCTCTGTGTTTTTAAACCGACCTCAGCGAGACAATGATGAAACTCCTAAACCTCCTGGTGAGGCAATGAGGCTGCAGAAGCAAGAGGCACATCAGCAGACCTCTGTAATGAGTGACCCACAGTACAGCGAGACCACTCTGGAGTCGGGGACACAGGAGTGTGTGCAGCGAGCCCAGCCCTCTTTCCCTGCGGGGACCCCACGAGCCTAAAAATCGCTTTCCAAAGCATCAGCCAGGGAGAGCTGAGAAATTAAGAGTCAAATAAAAATGCGAGTGTTTCCAAAGCCCAAGACCCTTCCAGATGCAGTTGCAACAAGAGCAGCCTTCCCTCCCACTTGCCCCACAGCGTCCGCACCCACAGCTGGCTGAGGGCCCTGGGGCCTGGAGGGCCTGTGCTCTGGTTGTAGGACCTGCGCCTGGATTTCAAAGACTTAGTACAAAAGAATAGGAATATCCTATTAAACATTTTCATATTGACTACATGCTGAGACAATATTCCACTACAAAAAATGGAACATTAATGTTGCCCATTTCTTTCCACTTTTTAAAAATGTACTACTAGAAAAATACACACGTGGCCCACATTTTGGCTTGCATTACACTTGCTCTTCCACAGGCAGTGCTGTCCAGCGATTCACAGTCACACACCGCTATCAGACACATCCCCTGAGGGCTGTGAGCCAAGGACAGATTCAGAGGAAAATTCGGAGCCTGGTGCCTCCCAGGCTCACAGGCCAGAGGCAGGGACACACATAGAGGGGAGCTGCTGTGTTAGGAGCAGGACAAGAGGCAGTGATGCAGCGTGGGGACAGGGCCTGTTTGGGTGGGTGTGCGCACCACCTGGGCTCCAAGGACCGGCTGTAAAGAGCACGAAGGGGCTCGGAGCTGAAGCTGCCAGCTGGGGGCCAAGCAGGGTCCCAGAGGGCCCAGACCTGAGCCTTGGATCTCCGTGTGAGCAGGGGGGCAACATCCAGGCAGAGAGGGGGACACAGCCTGCGCCTGCGGTGAGAGCCCACCACAAAGGAGGGTGTGTGGCTCGTGGAAGGAACATGTGCTTGGGGAGGCCTGTTTCCTCGTCTATAGGATGGGAAAGATAACAGCACCTGCACAGGCCAACGTTAGAATTAAATTAGCAGTTTCACATAAAGACGTAAAACCGTCTGGCACAGAGTGCCCAACGTCAGCTACGTTTCTTTAAAAAGTCTACTATCCTATACCTGGGAAGTTTTCTGCCAGTATTTTGTTGAATATGTTTTCAGTGCAATCTCCTTTTTCCTCCCCTTCTGGAATACCTATGACTCGGATATTTGAGCGCTTAAGGTTGTCTGATATCTCTCTCAGATTTTCTTCAATGCCTTTGATTCTTTTTTCTTTTTTTTTGTTTGCTTGTGTTATTTCAAACAGCCCATCTTCAAGTTCAGAGGTTCTCTATTCAACTTCCACAAGCCTGCTGGTTAAACTCTCCGTTGTGTTTTTTATTTTGCTGAATAACTTCTTGAGTTCGGCAAGTTCTGCTACATTTTTTTTCAGGGCATTGATTTCCTTGTACACTTGTACATTTCCTCTTTTAGGTCTTGTATACTTTTCCTCATTTCATCATGATGTCTAGCTGAGTTTTCTTGTATCTCATTCAGTTTCCTTAGAATTATCACTCGAAATTCCTTGTCAGTCATTTCAAGGGCTTCTTGTTCTATAGGATCTAGAGCTTGAGATTTATTATCTTTTGGTGGTGTACTTTCTTGATTTCTCGTATTTCTGGTATCTTTTCTTTGATGTTTATTGATTGTGGCAGGGGGTTTCACAGTCCACAGATCAGATGAAATGAGCGGAGTATCTTCTGTTCCACTGGGCAGTCTGATGAACACAGCAGGCAGACTCAGAGGAGAATCGAGGGCAGTGCGCGGAGTCCCCGGTCCCAGTGCAGCCACCGCCCGAAGGCTCCAGCTTGGCTTGATATGTTGGGGCACCTGGTTCTGGAGGGCTCTGATGTTCGGGTGAGGAGGGGCCGTGCTGCCGCCGACGGGTGAGGAGGCGGTGCTGCTGCTGCTGCTGCTGCTTCCGCTGCCGCCACCGCCGCCACCACCGCTCCGGTGCCGGGTTGGTTCCTGCTGCTGCCGCTGAGCCTTTCACGGCAGTATCCTCGTGGGCCAGTGGAAGGGGGTCTTTGTCCCCATCCTCGGGGGAAGCGGCGCACTTTTCGGGAGTGGGGCTCAGGCGATGCCAGCGGATTTTCTTCACTCAAGGAGCAGAGCCACGGGTCTCGTCAGTTACATAGGGAGTCGCCATCTTGGATATTCCAGAAAT
>NW_007729096.1:287735-291191 GCF_000696425.1 Galeopterus variegatus
CTTGCTCTCCTGGCTGAAACACCCCTTGTAATCTGGCCACCAGGAAGTAGCTGGGTTAAAAACAAGAGGAGCAGACACTTCCACATCACCACCAAACCCCCTCTCCGGCAAAATAACCATAACTAGCGAACATTATAAAAATCAACTATTTAAAATCTTTGGAAAGTGTCTGAAGGGAATACAGCAAATGGAGAAACATTTATCTCAAAAAATCTCCTAAATGGCAGTAGGAACAGCAGGTCCGTGGCACCTGATCCACGACCTGCGCCACCCCCCCATGATGAAAGCCCTACTCTAGGTGGACAGCCAGGATGTGGGGCTCCCTCCCCTGCAGCACCAGCATAGAGCCATGGCTTCTCCAGGAGCAACAGGTGCCAACTGTTCTCATCCGTCAGCCTTTCCCATCTGCTGGCTCAGCTCCTGTCTCCTCTGGGATACCTTCCTCCACCCCAGGCATGGGTGGGGATACTGGGCATCCATCGTCCCTGCCTCAGCTTGCTTACAGGGTGGAGGATCCACAGCAGGAGGCGCAAGCTGAGAAGTCCAGAGGCTGCAACCCCCCAGAGCCTGCAAGTGGAGCAGGGGGATCACTCCAGAGTCTGCCTGCTGCCTCAGCCAACAGCTCCAGAGCAGGGGTTCAGAGGTTCTGCCCCAGGGATAGGGGGTCATAAGAACAGAGAACTCCATCACTCTCCCTAAGGGACTGACTACTTAGAGCAGAGCACAGGCAAGTTCGAGCTCAAGGACGCTGACAAAAATGACAGAGACCTTGGTGTGAGCAATTAAGAGGAAGTGGGCAGTTCCATGACCAACTCAAAGTTTATCAGACAGAACCAGAAAGAGGGGCAGCTTAGAAGAGCCCTTCTGGGGCAGAGCAANACTTATTGGTGGGAGCTAAAAATAAATAAATTCACACACACACACACACACACACACACAAGAAAAAAAACCTGGGGGGAGGGGGGAAGAAAACATAACAACTACAATTCCTTGAAGTTGGTACGACAAGCAAACAGAAAGGACATTATTGGGTGGGAGGGGGGAGAGGGAGGAGGTAGGGAGGTTTCCGTAATGGGCAACAATAATCAACCACATTGTATATCGACAAAATAAAATTTATAAAAAAATAAAAAAACAAAAAACAAAATAAAAAAAACTTTCAGTGAATATCCAATTTTTGAAAAAAAAAAAAGTCTACTATCTCCCTGGGGGCTTCAGCTGTCAGCAGCCCCAGAAGGCCGAGGCCATTTGGTTGTCTTCCCCACACCGTGGTTGGGCTCCTGCAGGCAGTGCTGTTCTAGGCAGATGGAAGCCGTGTACCTCACACACTCCCAGGGGAAGACTCAATCCCACAGAGGCCCTGGGACAGGCCGGGAAGGTCTCAGCCCACCACACCCTCCCTCCTCCACCAGAAGGGCCCGGGCTCTGTGGAAGTGGCAAATCCCAGGGCTAGGCAGACAGCACCAGATGGGCCAGGAGGAGCACAGGAAGGCAGACCAGGAAGGACCGGTTTACTCTGGGATGAAAGCTTGACCTTTCAACGTTCCTCCCCAGAACCGCACATCAATCACAAAGGAAAAGAGTAACTTCCCACTGAGCGGGAGCCCTCCGGGCAGCTCAACACACAGCCCCTCCCACGACCCACACAAAAACTGGTCTGTAATCGATCACTGTGCCTGTCAGGGCTACAGAATTCAACAGCAGACCTGGAGACAGATGGTGACATCGAGGCCAATCTCCCAATGTGGACTTGGTAGTGTGGATGTAGAGTAAATACAAACTAAATACAAACTAAAATATCTGGTGGCATCATTCATCAAATCAGCAACTTAACCTCAAATAGCTCAAGAAAAAAACTGTATTATATTCCCATTTTAAGTTTGTGATTGTTGGGCCAGCCCGTGGCTCACTTGGGAGAGTGTGGTGCTGCTAACACCAAGGCCACGGGGTCGGATCCCTATATAGGGATGGCCGGTTGGCTCACTTGGGAGAGCGTGGTGCTGACAACACCAAGTCAAGGGTTAAGATCCCCTCACTGGTCATCTCTAAAAAAAAAACAAAAACTTTGTGATTGTTTAAATCTTTTTAAAAATAAAAATCAACTCTCCATGAAAAAGCAAACAAATAAACCTCCCCCTTCCTTCAAAACCCTGGTTCAACCTAACCCTGGCCTGCTCTTCTGTCTGAACCCCCCACCAGCCACGTCTGCTTCTCCATTTAACTCTGACTAAGCCAAGGCAGAGCTCCATCCTGGGACACAGCCCCGACCATGCCAACCGTGCTCCCTGCCCAGAGCCACACCCCAAAGACACCAGCCTACAGGGGCTCACCTGGAGGGAAGCTGAAGGGCCAAGGACAGCAGCTGGGTGAGCAGCCGCCAGCCCCAGCTTTTACTCAGTCCTACAGACACCAATGACAGCAACATGATCTGCTGCAGAAAGAGGATAAATGCCCCTTCCTGGCTTCTGAGGCCTGGGTTTGCTTTAGTGACCCACCTTTAATTTCGCCCACCCCCAACACCACCCTCGCCACAGCAGGCAGGCGCACAGGGACGGCAAGACGGCCAGGGCCAGAGGAACATCCAGAGAGATGCAGCCAAAGACGTCAGATAACGCACCCTGGTGAGCAGGGCAGGCCCTCCCCTGAGCATGTCTCCCCAGTGAGGGGGTGTCTAGCTCAGGCTAATGGAATCCTGCCAACGTCACCAATTGTAGAGCTACGGCTAGGTCTGGAGCTCACAGACCCCTCAAGCCCATTCACAGACTGGGTCACAAACCCTTCACACGCCAGGCTGGGTCACCAGACCCCTCACACGCAGGTCTATGAGCTAGGTAACCAGCAAACAGGTCCTTGGAAGCCACAGGTTGGAAAGGCATGGCTGCTTGTGTGGCGGCGGCAGCCCCAGGCAGTAAAAGACCAGCCAAGGTGGTGGCACCACGCAGGGCGCACTAACTCCACCCCTACACAACCTATTCACAGCAAATGCTCAGCAAGCTTCTGAACATCTGAGGGGCCCTGACCATTTTCCTATATTTTCCCAATGGGGGGAACACGCTCCTCATTCAAGATGCCATGCCAGCTTCCAAAGAGGACCACCCGGGGAAACTCAGAACACCCTCCAGTTCGTCAAGGACAAAACAAGCAATGACTGAGACCCACGTCCTAGGCCTAATCTAAGGTCCTGCAAACACACACGCCCTCCTCATGGTCCTGCCCACACCAACAGCCACTGGGGCTCCAGGACACTGCAGCTGCCTCTGCAAGGGCCCGGAGGCCACAGAGAGGGGTACCCTCCACCCTGCAGGTGATTAGTCTGCTTCGCTGTGACCTCTCACTTTTTCCCTTTTCCTGACTGACCTCACGGGTGCCCTGCAGTGGACTCCCCTGGGCCCTTCTTTTTTTTTTCTTCCTTTTTGTCTTTTTTACTGACCGGTAACGGGATCGCAACCCTTGGTG
>NW_007729096.1:291803-307212 GCF_000696425.1 Galeopterus variegatus
GTCTCCACATGGGATCCGAACCCTCGGCGGGAGCGCCGCCACGCTCCCAAGCAGCGCACTGTAGCAATGCGCCACCGGGCCGGCCCGTCCACATAAATTTTGGATGGGACAACACATCCAAACTCCATCATTCTGCCTCTGCTCCCCCAAAACTCACATCTCTCTCACATACAAAATACAATCATTCTAAGGGCCGGCCCGTGGCTCACTTGGTAGAGTGCGGTGCTGATAACACCAAGGCCACGGGTTCGGATCCTATATAGGGATGGCCGGTTTGCTCACTGGCTGAGCGTGGTGCTGACAACACCAAGCCAAGGGTTGAGATCCCCTTACCGGTCATCTTTAAAAAAAAAAAAAAAAAATTTGGAAATATAAAAAGACACAAAAATGTGAACTCACACAGAGAGAAAGAAAAAAGGGAGGACACAAACTACTTCAAAGAGGCACAGGTGTTGGACTTAGCAGAAAAAAAGACTTCAAAGCAGCTACTATAAATATGTTCAAACTACTAAAGGAAACCATGCATAAGGAATTAAAAGAAAGTATAATGACATCTCCTCAAATAGAGAATATCAATAGATGGAAATTATGAAACAAACAAACAAACAAACAAGTGGAAATTCTGGAGCTATAAAGTACAAGTGAAATTTAAAATTCACTATAAGGGCTCAAAAATAGATCTGAGCTGGCAAAAGAATTGGTGAACTTAAGAATAGGTCACTAAAGAATATGCAACCTGAAGAACAAAGAGAAAACATAATTAAGAAAAATGAACAGAGCCTGAGAAATGTGGGACAATATTAAGTGCACCAACACATGCATAACGGGTGTACTGAAAGAGAGGAGAGAGAGAAAGGAGCAGAAAAAAATACTCAAAGAAATTATGGCTGGGCCGGCCCGGTGGCACACTGGAAAGTGTGCCGCTTGGGAGCGCGGCGGCGCTCCTGCCAAGGGTTCGGATCCCATGTGGAGACCGGTTCCCACTCACTGGCTGAGCGCGGTGCGGGCGCAACACCGAGGGCTGCAATCCCATTACCGGTCAGTAAAAAAGACAAAAAAAAAGGAAAAAAAAAAAAAAAAAGAAATTATGGCTGAAAATGTCCCAAATATGATGAAAATATTAATCTACACACCCAAGAAACTCAACAAATTCCAAGTATGATAAATACAAAGAGATCCTGACACATCAGTCTAAATGTTGAATTCCAAAGAAAAAGACAAGATCTTGAAAACAGCCAGAGAAAAATGATTTATCACTTACAAAGAAACCCCAATAAGACTAACAGCTGACTCCTCATCAGAAACAATGGAGTTCAGAAGGCAGTGTAATAACATATTCAAAGTGTTGAAAATAAATAAAACCATCTGGGGCCGGCCCGTGGCTCACTCAGTAGAGTGCGGTGCTGATAACACCAAGGCCCCGGGTTCGGATCCCACATAGGGATGGCCGGTTCACTCACTGGCTGAGCGTGGTGCTGACAACACCAAGTCAAGGGTTGAGATCCCCTTACCGGTCATCTTTTTTAAAAAAAAAAAAAGAAATAAAACCATCAACCAAGATTTTTATATCCAACAAAACTTTTTTTTTAAAAAGATAAAGACAAAATAAAGACACTCCTAGATAAACGAGAATTGGAAGAATTTGTTGCTAGAAGATCCACCTGACAGGAAACACTAAAATAAGTCCTTCAGGCTGAAAGAAAGTGACAGCAGACATAACTCAAATCCACATGAAAAAAATAAAGAATGCAGGTAGAGGTAATTATGTACATTATTATAAAAGTTATATTGTTATATAAGATATAAGTGCATGTTTCTTCTCCTTTCCTCTCTTAACTGACTTAAAAAGCAACTACATAAAACAATATATATTGTATTATTTGGGAGCCTTTAACATATAGAAATATAATACATTTGACAATAACAGTACAAATGAGCTGGGTGGCATCAAAGCTGTATTGGAGTAAGAGAATGACTGTAGATGTAACTCAAATCCACAGGAAGAAAAGAAGAGAACCAGAAATGGTAAATAAGTAGGTTGATAGAGTTTGGAAGTGTTGTCCCCGCCAAAACTCATGTAGAAATCTGATCCCCGATGTGGCAGTGCTGGAAGCTGTTTGAGTCATGGGGGCAGATCCCTCATGAATGGATTAATGCTTTCCCTGGGGGGTGACAGTCCTGAATGAGATCTCGCTCTTAGTTCCCACGAGAGCTGGTTGTTTAAAAGATACTGGCACCTCCTCTCTCTCTTGCTTCCTCTTGCCATGTGATCTGCTTGTACCCACCGGCTGCCTGCTGCTTTCCACCATGAGTAGAAGCAGCCTGAGGCCCGTGCCAGATGCAGCTGTCCCAGAATCATAGGCCAAATAAACTTCTGTTGTTTATAAATTACCCAGTCTAAGGTATTTGTTATAGCAACACAAAGCAGACTAATACATAGGTTAATATAAAAACTCTGGCACACTGTATTGTATGTTTCAAGATAGCCAGAAAAGAGGATCTTGAATGTTATAACACAAAGAAATGATAAAAGTTTAGGTTATAAATATGCTAACTATTCTGATTAGATCATTATGCAATATATGCATGTATTGAAACAAACTGTATCCCATAAACATGTACAATAAAAAAATAAAATTAGAATTAAAAATAGGAAAAAATTCAAAATGATAAAAAATAAAAAAAGCAAAACATTTTTTGGAAAAAGATAGCTCTATAAATATATACTGGTTCTCCTCCTCACTGAAAAGACATAAAATTTATGTCCTTCACTGAAAGACATTAAATTTAAAGAGACAAAAAAGTTAAAAGTAAAAGAATAGAAAAAGATATACCATTCAAATAGCAACTGCAGGACATCTGCAGCCGCTGTACTAATATCAAAAACATTTGACTTTCAAACAAAAAATATTACTAGATATAAAGGGGAACATTTTATAATGATAAAAGTATCAATCTATCAGGAAGATATAACAAATATAAACATATATACATCTAATAACAGTGCTCCAAAATACATGAAGCAAAAACTGACAGAAGTGAAAAAAGAAAAAGACAGTTGGAGACTTTGATATCCACTTTTAGTAATGGATGTAACAACTAGGCAGAACAATAAAAGAAGATGAACAACACTATAAACCACTCAGACCTAACAGACAACCCTCTACTTCTACCCAACAGCAGCAGAATACATATTTGTCTCAAGTGCACATGGAATATTCCCGAGGATAGACAAGATGCTAAGCCGTAAAACAAGCCTCCATTTAAAAGTACTGGAATGATACAAAGTATGTTCTATGACTACAATGGAAATAAATTAGAAATCAATAACATAAAGAAATGTGGGAAATTCACAAATACGCAGAAGTTAAACAACATTCATAAATAACAAATGGGCCAAAGAAGAAATCTTTAAGGAAATTAGAAAATACTTTAACATGAATGAAAATAAAAACGTAACATACCAAAACTTACAGGATGCAACTAAAGCACAGCCTAGAGGGAAATTATGGCTGTAAACACCTACATTAAAAAAGAAAGAAAAAAATCTTAAATCAATAATCTAACCTTCCACCTTGAGAAATTAGAAAAAGAGAAAACTAAATGCAAAGCAAGCAGAAGGAAAGAAGTAATAAATATTAGAGTGGAATTAAATAAACTAGAGAACAGAAAAACAATAAAGAAAATCAACAAAACCAAAAGTTGGTTCTCTGAAAAGACCGATAAAATTGACAAACCTTTAGCTAGACAAAACAAAAGGGGGGGAACTCAAATTACGAAAGTCAGGAGTGAAAGAGGGACCATTACTAATGACCTTACAGAAATGAAAAGGATTATAAGGGAATATTACCACAAACTGTAAGCCAACAAATTAAATAACTTAGATAGAATGGACAAATTCCAGTACAAACTTCCAAAATTGACTTAGGCAAAAATAGAAAATCTGAACGGACTTATACTGAGAGATTGAATTAAGTTTTTGTTTGTTTGTTTGTTTTGTTTGGGGTTTTTCTGGCCGCTGGCAAATACAGGGATCAAACCCTGGACCTTGATGTTATCAGCACCACACTCTACCCAACCGAGCTAACCAGCCAGGCCTGAATCAGTATTTTAAAACTTCCCACAAAGAAAAGTCCAGGCCCAGACAGCTTCACTGGATAATTCTACAAAATATTTAAAGAGGAATTTATACCAATCTTCCACAAACTCTTAAAAAAAAAAAAGAAAAGAAAAGGAGGGAACACTTCCCAACTTACAAGGCCAGTATTATCCTACTACTAAAACCAGACAAGGTCATCACGAAGAAAGTAAACCATAGACCAATAACTCTTATGAATATAGACACAAAAATCCTCAACATAATACAAGAAAACAGAAACCAGCAACATATAAAAAATATACAGCATAATCAAATGGGATTTATCCCAAGAATGCAAGGTTGGTTCAACATACAAAAATCAATCAGTGTTAATATACCAAAATAATAAAAGACAAAAATTACATGTTCATCTCAACAGACACAGAAAAGCTTTTGGCAAACTCCAACACCTTCATGATTAAAAACATCCAACAAACTCAGAACAGAAGACAACTATGAAAACCCCATAACTAATATCACACTTAATGGTGAAAGACCAAAAGCTTTTTCACTAAAATCAAGAACAAGACAAGCATATCTACTCTCACCACTTCTAGCCAGGGTAATTAGGTAAGAAAAAGAAATAAAAAGCAACCAGGTTGGAAAGAAAGAAGTAAAACTATCTCTATTTGCAGATAACATAATCAAATATTGAAAATCCTAAGGAATCTACTAACAGCTATTAGAACTAATAAACAAGTTAGGTAAAGTTGCACAATAGAAGATCGATATGCAAAAATCAATTTTATTTCTACAAAGTAGGAATGAACAATCCAAGATGAAATTTAGAAAAATTCATTTACATGAAAAAGAATAAAAGACTTTGGAATGAATTTAACAAAGTCCAAAACACATAATCTGAAATTTTCCTCTTTCCTCCCTCCCTCCCTCCAGCTTGCATGTGCGTTCTCTCTCTCTCTCTCTCTCTCTCTTTCTCTCTCTGTCTCTGTCTGTCTCTCTCCTCTCTCTCACAAACACACACACACACACACACACACACACACACAGAAAATGGGCAGGCTTCTGAGAATTACTTCATGCTTGATTTTAGCAGAGCTATGGATTGGTTAGTCCGCTACAGACATGGCCACGCTTGGTAAAATGACTTACATGCACGGTCAAGAGGAGAAAATGGGCAGGCTTCTGAGAATTACTTCATGCTTGATTTTAGCAGAGCTATGGGTTGGTTAGTCCGCTACAGACATGGCCACGCTTGGTAAAATGACTTACATGCACGGTCAAGAGGCAAGCACAGATAAAAGTAATGATAGAGGAAACAAAGCTGCAAAGGATAAAATGAAACAATGTTTCAGTGGCAGCCTCATGCGAGGTACATACCCAGATAGGACCGCCTGGGGGGGGCTTTGACTTCTTCATCCTTCCTATCAGCAGCTACATTTTAAAGAAGAGAGAAAGAAACAGAAAGGAAGAAAAGACAAAAACAGACTGGTTTTAACACTGGTGAACAACTGTTTCCCAGCCCTTTTTGCATTTCTTTAAAAAAAAAAAATTGGAACAGAAATACAAGATTTTGGTTTCTGTGCATTAAAGGATTCACTTTCTGAATTATTTTTCTCCAAACCTGCCCTCGTACGATACCATAAGAAAGTGAATGGTGGTAAGAGGAGGAACTGTGGGGCTAGAAAGTAAAAAAGTCAGTCACCACATCCGAGGTCTGCTATGTTCATGAAAAGCGATACCATAGATCCTACTTCTCTTTTCCGTAGAAACTCATCTGCATGCAGGCTGTGGTTGCAATACACTCGTCCACGGTCAAAACTGTTCCAAAGGCTGGTTGATAAAGCTGTTTTCAGAACACCCTCCACAAATGTTTGCTGTAAAAGCACAGCTAGCTCCACACGTGGATCTGACAAGCACATGGCACGCAAGGACATGGCATTTATACAGGCCTGGCGGGTGTCTCCTCTGCAACCCAGCACAGCCGCCAGGGCCCACACAGCACTCAAGTAGCAGGCTATGACTCCACTACCCTACTGTGCGGTGCCCCAGGACGGCAGCCCAGAGGCCCTGGAAAACAGCCAGGGCACCACAGGCAGCTCGCGAAAACCTTGTGGGTTTTGGGGTGGGAGGTGGTTGAAAAGAGATTCCAATGAGTGGCTTCAACGTGTCCAGGGATGAAAGGTCATGAATTGCCTGCCCCAGGCAATGCAGACTCCATGTTAAACTGGAAACTGCGGAAACAGCTGAAAACAAACACCAGATGGTCTCTGCACCTGGACTCGGTGCTGTTCTACTCAAAGGGCAGAGGTGACATTTCCACCAACTGTGAGGGTTTTACAACCAGCAGCACCACACAAATCATAGGCTCTACCCCACACCCACCTCCCTCCCCTGCCCCCTCCTGATCACTTGAGTTCTGGGGGGTTCTGAATTTCCACAGCCCTGCCCTTCTGTTCTTTGATTTAGACCAATTTTACAACTCACTGGCACCCCTTCTAAAGAACAACATCCATGGGGTTGGGGGAGGGGCGCCCACCCAGGACGGCTCCTTTATCTGCTTGAGAACTCCAGCCACAAACATGCTGTCTCCCCGTCACCTCCAAGCACAGCAGGGAGGCATGCAGTGCAGGCATGGCTGGGGTGGAGGCCAGGAGCGTGAGTCCGTGATTGTGGGGTTACTGGGCAGAACTGTGTGCCTCTGGACTCTGCACTGGGCACAACTTCAAGCTGCCTGAGGTTTCCTGCCTGGAAAGTGAGACACTCAGATCTACGCATTAGAAGAACATGTCTGTGCAGGGCAGACTGGAGGCAACAGAGTTCTGAAGGTGACAGACCAGGTAAAAATGGTCACAACAGATTTCCACAAATCTGTGCTGAACACTTGCTCCAGGCACTGAGGCCCAACAATGGCCCAGCAACGTTCCAAGCCTCTGTTTTCCTCAGAACCGCACACTCCCCATCAAGAGGTGGGGCCTGTGCCCCTCCCTTCATTATGGGTGGGCTTGTGACTGCTCTGGCCTGCTGTGTGATTTCCCAGATGGTCGTAAAAAAGACACAGCTTCTGCCTGGGCCTCGCTCTCAGTAAGCTCGTCCTGGGAACCCAGCTGCCATGTTGTGAGGAAGCCCGGGCCACACGGGGAGGTGCGAGCAGTCCAGCAGAGCCCACTGGGGTCCCAGCCCACGCTGGCATCAGCCACGTGAGTGATCAAGGAGTGAGCTGCAGGGTCCAGGCCAGCCTGAGCCTTCCCAGATGATGCCAAGAACAGCATAGACCAGCTGTCCTTGCCCAGCTCTGCCCAAACTGCAGACTTGTGAGCAAAATAAATGCTGTCCTTCAAGTCCTAAATGTTGGTGTAACTTGTGGAATGACCAGAGACTGGGACAAAAAATGAGCTGGGCAAAGATTCGGCCTGAGCCGGGACAGTGGGGAGCATCACCCTGGATGGCGAGGTGGACAACACATGCTGATCTGAGAGCTCCAGAGCTGCAGGCATGTGGAGAGGTTTGTACCAGCAAGACCACCTCAGTTAGGGTTAGGGGACGCTGGCCTGGGGTCCAGGGAAGAGTGAGTCACAGTGCCAAAACTCAAGAAGCCAACGCCAGAGTTGAGGCAGCACACAGGACAGGTGCACTAAGTCTCAGTGGACGTCCAAGGACAGCGATGCATCTCTTGAAAACACATGCGAAATAGCACCCAAAACTCAAGAAGCCAACGCCAGAGTTGAGGCAGCACACAGGACAGGTGCATTAAGTCTCAGTGGACGTCCAAGGACAGCGATGCATCTCTTGAAAACACATGCGAAATAGCACATGACCCTCCCCACACAACACGTTTTAGAGCTTTGCTGAGATGTAATGACATACCATAAAAACACCCCTTTCAAGAGTACAGTTGAATGGTTTTAGTACATCCACAGAGTTGTGCAACCACCATCACTGTCTAATCTTAGAACATTTTCATCACCCCAGAAGAAGACCCCTACCCATCAGCAGTCGCCCCCTGCCCCCCTGCTGCCTCTTCAGCCAATTAGAACACTGAGTGCTGAGAAATTCAACCACCTGACTCTGGGCCACAGGCAATTGTTTCTCAAATAACTCCTAAAAGTAATTTAAAAGGAAAAAATACATTAGAAAACAGTTAAATTTTTAAAAAGCAAAAATAAATTTAAAGTGAAACAGTGTTTGGGAAACCCACAAAGCAGAACTATCCTAGTGGACACACAGTGGCCTGGGCCTCATCCCCAGCGAGGCATGCCCTCAGGATGTGCGATCTGGCACATGACCCCAGTCCCAACAACAACCTTGTTCAGTAACTGTGCTGCTGGTACTGCTGCGAGCGTATGGCCCAGGCCCACGTGCAACAATGTCATACCCTGTCACTCTAGGGAGGCTCAAGAAACGGGCTTGGGATGTGGTGGCGGTGATCAGAGCTGAAACTGCAGAGGCTCAGTCAGGCCCCACAGCTTGAAGGTCAGCTGGAAGCCCGCTAGGCACTCATGGAGTGTTTCACTTCGCCACAAACCTCCCTCACGCCATGAGCTGAAAAGCCAGAAAACAAACAATCGCCACTCCAACTACAAGAATGTGGTCTCCAAATACCATGTCCCCCAGTACCAGAGCTCCTTGGAGAAGTGACCCAGTCTGGGTCTAAGGCAGGAAACATGGACGTGAAGGCAACACATGGTTATGCCACTCTCAGGGAAGGGATCCAAGAAACCCCTCAGGCTGAGTCAGACGGGCTCCTGCAGCCAGAGAGGGAATAACTGGAGCTTTAGCAAGTATGATAACAGCAACCAAATAAAACACACCAAATATGTTTAAATCCATACATTCAGAATAATGCAAAAAATGAATGTGGTCATCATTGCAAGATGCCAGGGAATCAATTTTCAAAACTGGTAAACAAAGAAAAAACCTGCTACCTGTCTTTCCTTTATAAATTATATCACTGGGCCCTGCCTCCACATGAGCAGGGACCTGGGAAAACACCTCAGCTTCAGTGGAATGAGTTGTTTTTCTTTTTAGGTTTGATCCTAATTTTTTAACTCATGTCAATTTTGTGATAGAGACTGACTGTAAAACAGAAAACACTTGGAAAGTGTACAAAAATGTTCAAAGTAGTCACCTCTGGAGGGGTGATAGAAAGCTATTTTCCTTCATATTCCTCTATCTTCCCCAAAACGTCTACAATGGGCATGCACAGATCTTTAAAACAAATTACATATTTGATTTTTTAAATAACCCGCTCTTTCTTCAATACTATTTATTTATTGTCTTTAATCTTAACTTTCAAATTGAGTTGGTGACCTTCAAAATTAAAAATCCCTACAAAAGGCAGCACGAAAACATTTAAGCTTCTAATTTTTTAGGCCGTTTTGACTATCCTGAGAACACTAAAACACAGCTATTCAGGGCCGGCCCGGTGGCGCACTGGATAGTGCACTGCTTGGGAAGCGCGGCGGCGCTCCCATCCGAGGGTTCGGATCCCACATACCGACCGGCTCCCGCTCACTGGCTGAGCGAGGCGCGGGAGCAACACCGAGGCTTGCGATCCCGTTGCCGGTCCCCGGTCCGGTACGGGGGCAACACTGAGGGTTGCGATCCGCTGCCGGACACGGAAAAAAGACAAAAGACAAAAAAAATAAAAAAATAAAAATAAATAAATAAAACACAGCTATTCAAGTTTCTTCACAAACTAATTTTACATTAATAGTCAGTTTGCCAGGAAGTGTACCTCCTGAGGCCCGTGGTGCTGCCTTGGGGGTGAGGCTCAAGGGCCTGTTTGGAGCTGACAACCTTCTTTGGGAAGTGGAGCCACTCACAGGGAAACAAAGCCACCACCGTCCTGGTTCAGGGGCCACGCTGCAGCGTGCGTGATGAGAGGAAATGAACCCACACATTTCATCAAAGCCTCCCTTAGGAATGTGCCAAGGCCTATGTCCCATACACAAACTGGACACAAAATATGTAAATATGCAGATTTGAACTGAATTCAAATGTTAAAAGCACTGAAGAGGGGAATCTCAAGAATTCTCAGACACACGCAACCATGCCCCCGCTAAACGGAGTTTGGGAGTGGAGCGGGAACGGGGCACCCAGGCTGATCCACCAGAACTCCAGCCATTGCCTCGAAGCTGCAGCTCCAGCAAGGGCACCCGAGAGACTAGAGCACAGGGGCCACAGCACACAGAAGCGCCTCTTGCACTATTTGAAGGAAATCCCGCCTGCATGCCCAAGGAACAGCAGCCTCCAGGTCACCGGCTTCCCAACCACTCCAGACCTGAAGGAAGAGGGGTGTGTCGGCTTTCTACTGGTGCCAAAACAAGTTACCACAAAGGAGGTGGTCTACACAACACAGACTTTGCACCTTACAGTTCTGGAGGCCAGAGGTCCAACGTGGGTATCACCGGACTAAGATCAAGGCTGTTTCCTGCTCATTCGAGTCGCTGACAGAACCCAGTTCCTTGTGGCTATAGGACTGAGGTCCCAAGTCCTCACTGGCTGTAAGACATCAGCATTCCCAGCTTCCAGAGGCCACAGTACTTTCTGGCTTGTGGACCCTTCCCCATCCTCAAAGCCAGCAAAAGAGCTGAGTCCTTCTCACGTCAAATCTCCCTGAAATCTCCTGCTTTCCTTGTCCACTTTCAAGGACCCTTGTGATTAGATAATCCAGGACATTCTCCCCATCTCAGAGGCCCTACTCTTAGCCACATCTGCAGAGCCCCTTGGCCATGTGAAGTGACATACTGCAGGTTCCCAGGATCAGGGTATGGATGTCTTGGGGGCCATTATTCTGCTCACCACAGAGGGTGCACTTGTTAAAAATTCAGATTCCAAGGACCGGCCCGTGGCTCACTCGGGAGAGTGCGTTGCTGCTAACACCAAGGCCACAGGTTCGGATCCTATATAGGGATGGCCAGTTAGCTCACTGGCTGAGCGTGGTGTTGATCCTCTTACCAGTTGTCATTATAAAAAATAAAAAAATTCAGATTCCAGCCCTAACTCTGGAAATTGGAATTCACTATTTTAGCTCAACCCTAGTTTGCCAGAGTAGAAATATTCCTTTGCAACATTAGGAACCCACTTCCCCACTCACTTCCTTATCTGGGATGCTCTTTGGATGAGGTGCTCACCTGCACCTCCTGTATTTCAGCAGTGTTGCATAAATGTTAAACTCTCAGTCTGCTGCAGGGCCTAAAGGCTCACAAACTGATGGATTTTGGATGTGACTAGGGCCATTGTGCACACAATAAGCACAAAATAGCCACCACCTTGTCTTCCATTCCAGCACCAAACCCCTCCCCCTTTCCCTTTATGAGGAGCCTCCTGACTTTAAACAGAAACCCTTTTGCTTCCGCAAGGGTGGAGTTCTCCACCCTGGTCACTGTAGTTTCCATATTAGCATAATGCCCCTCTTTGATGGTATCAGCCAACCCTTGGTGCCCTATATAAGCTCTACCACCCTCACACCTGGTGCTCGGAGTTCTCCACCCTGGTCACTGTAGTTTCCATATTAGCATAATGCCCCTCCTTGATGGTATCAGCCAACCCTTGGTGCCCTATATAAGCTCTACCACCCTCACACCTGGTGCTATCCTCCATTTTGAGGGCAGCCACCGGCCGCCCACTTTGGGTGCAACCCGGTAGATTCTTTTCCTTTAATAAAGCTTGATCGGTACCCGGTGTCTCGGCTCACTTTCTTTCACAAACTTGCTGTGTCTGGCACCTCACATCATTCCTACCATTGAATCCCACACACACACTATTCAAACAAGGTCACAGACCCTGGTCTCAGGCTTACAGCCTAAGGGCAACAGAAACACCTAGCGGTTCATTTTGTGTCTCAGGCACAAACTCTTCTCTCTCAGCCTTCATCCTTCCCACGGTGAGAACATTAACTGAGGGATAACCCCATTCTGCAGCCACTATGACACCCTGTTCCAAGCTACAGCCTCTGCTCAGAGGGGCCTAGGGCCTGCCCTGTGAAGCTGGAGGCACAGAGGAAGGCAGGAGCCATGCAGGAAGCAAGTCCACATTATCCAGGCAGAAACGTAAAGCCCTGGCTCCTTACCCAGCACCGCCTCCTGACAGGTTTAAAAAACCCTGCTTTCTAGGCAAGATCAGGATATAACCAGCACCATTGGCAGTGTAATCTGAAACCCAAATCATGACAGGAAGGAAGAGAACAGACACTCAAAGAGGAGAAACAGCATTAACAGGGGAGAGAGAGAACAAAACATACCAGAAAACAGACATTGAGGTCACCTCATGGTTAAAAGGACACTAAGCAGTCCAGGCTACTCAGCAAGAGTAGAGGCTGACCTACTTTCCACAAAAACTGAAATTAGCACATGTTCATCTCACTCTCAAAACAGAAGTGCACAGAAAGAAAGAAGGAAGGAACAAAAATATAGGGGCAGCAAATCCCTGGCAAGATCTCAAGTCTGGAGCAGACCCAAAACTAAACAAACTCTGGGGAAAATGCTTCTCTAAGTGACAGCTGAGATAAAAACAAACACAATCTCAGAAAAAATCAAAGTGAAAGCTATCTCAGATTTACCAATGAGTAAAAAAACTAAGGGAGTCTTTAATCCTCCTGCATAGCAGAAGCCACCAGCCTGCATGTCGAAACTCTGAATGTCAAATTGGAAGGAACTTTTGCAAAGGAGAAGGCAAAAACAGGAAGAAATATTTTCTATTTTCTGAGCTGCCAAAGGCCAAGAGTGGTGTGTGCTAAGTGTGTGCTGAGTGTGCACTAAGCATGTAACTGATCCCTCCCAGGTTACAACCATGCAGAGCATGTAGTCCCTGAGCGTGAACTCCAGGTAACGCCACCACCCGACCCCCCAAAGCATGACCATGGATGGACATTTAACAAGGCAAGAGATCAATTAACACAACCTGTGGATAATGGTAAAACTGAAAGAGTAAGTGTCACGGACAAGCCACACACAGAGTCAGAGACAAAACTGTCTTCTCGGGCTCTGTCTTTCTGGGACCTGGTGGAGCCAGGACACAGACAGAAAAACATCTCCTGTTCTGATGCAGGATCACAGCCAGGAGGAACACACGAAGACCAGTTAATACTGTGCCCACATTCCAGTGAAGAAACTATTATCCTGAATTGTTTCACTTATAAAATGGTTAATTAAAGTTATTTAACATACTGAAAATACTGTCAATTACAGACTTCAGCACCATTTGGTGAAACGAAAGCTGCTTAGATAACATTAAAGTGGCTATTATTTCACCAAAGGAACAAAAGACAAGTCTTGTTTGTTGACCTAGCAGGACTTTATTTCCAAAAGCTCTCAAACACCAACCTGCAAAGGAGCGGTGCCTCACATGCAGTTCATTCACCACGCGGAGTTCAGTGCAGAGCTTCAACATCAGCAGCATGGTCAGAATTTAGCAGGACTTTATTTCCAAAAGCTCTCAAACACCAACCTGCAAAGGAGCGGTGCCTCACGTGCAGTTCATTCACCACGCGGAGTTCAGTGCAGAGCTTCAACATCAGCAGCATGGTCAGAATCATAACTATGCTCTGCCACAGGAGAGGAGACTCAAAATGCCTCCCAAACCTGGGGAGGAAAAGAAGCCACCACGTCAGGAGGGGTGCGGCTGCCAGCCCCTCCCTGCACACCCAGGTCCTGAGTAGCATCTGGGAAAGCTGCCTCTGGAAGGTGACATCCATCCTGCCGCAGCACTGCCTAACCCTGGACCCCAGCACCATGTGTGGGGCTTTTCCAAAAGCCACATCCTCCCCTCCCAGGGCATCACTGTCCTCCACCCAGGGCCCAGGTACCATCCCACAGCACAGCCAGATGTCCAAGGCCCTCACTGCAGAGGTCCCTACCGCCACCAGGAGAGCAGCCCAGTTTCAAGCCCACAGCAGCCTGCTTCCTGCCTGGGCAAGGCGGGGTCTCCTGACCAGAGCAGCCCAAAGTGCCAGCAGGACTGCAGGGGGCCCAGCACCAAGTTTCTACCCATCCCCCACCACAGAAGAAGAGAAGGCAGGTGAGGGCATGGCCCCCCATCCCCGACCTAAGGCCCCTGACCCAGGCCTCTCTCCCCATTACCTCCACCCCAGGTCTCTCCCCTACCCCAACCCTCACCCAGGCCTCTCTTCCCACCGATCTCCACTCTGTCCCAGCCACAGACTCCCAGGCCTTCTTGATGATTTTTTTTTTTTTTTAAACCAGCATTGAGCATCTCATCAATTCAGCCATAAGCCTGGGGGGGGGGGGGGGCTGCAGAACCACATCCAGGGACTGACACGACCTGGGCCTTCAACCTCAGCCACCAGAACCACCGTGGTGCTGTGGCATGCAGACCTGCAGAGTCACCATCTCCAAGGCTAAGCCTGGCACGTAATTCCACAAAAGCCCCAACCCTAATCCTAACCTAACTGTTCTAGAGGAGGAATCCCAGCTAGAATTGGCCTGCAGAGTTTGTGTGACCTGAAGGGTATTTCCAAAACTTGAATTGGTGGTCAACCCATCAAAGCCAAGAGACCTATGTCTCCAATCGCCTTTCTCTTGAGGCCAGGCTCCCATGAGTCACCTCTGTAGGCCACCTTAGGGGTGAGGGTCTCTAAGAGCAGTTCCTGAAGCTCCTAACTGCTGCCGGGCAGGAGTGTGCCTCCCATCAACACAGAGCAGGATCAGAACTCACTGGGACAAATGTACCCCGAGGTCTCGCTGATTGGAAACTAGCACAGTCTACCTGTGAGACACCATCCCACCAGACTGTCGAAGCTGGCTACTGTGAGAAGGAACTGCGCCAAAATCACTCAAGAAATTAAAACAGAAAAAGCATTTCACAGAACTCAGTGGTGATGCCTGTTACCAGCAATTCATAAATGACAAAATTGGACACAGCCTGGTCTCCCAGTTCACAGAGAGCATATCTTTGAAATGTGTGACTACGTGATAAGGAAAAAATGTCCCATAAACGTAGAGAACTAACCCTCAGGTTCAACCCCGTGCCACAAGCCAACTTCCTCAAGCCAGTGTTCATGAGCACAATTCCCCGGCAAGGTGAATTCTATCAGCTCGACTGCTTCTCAGGGAGCTCTGAATGTTCGCTGGACAGCAGGAACTGCACCCTCTGATGGGACATGCCCTGGACAGGAGTGCCCACCTGGGGTAGCTGCCCACAGGTGAGAAGGAGCAGGGCAGGTTGCAGGTGGAGGCTCCCAAGGCAACCAGAAAAAAAGTCACAGATGTTCTCCTGGGGGGGGGGGGGGGGGGGGGGGGGGGGGGAGCAAAGATGGACCCCTCTCCTGAGGCCAAGCCCCCTCCCACGTCT
>NW_007729096.1:308137-313563 GCF_000696425.1 Galeopterus variegatus
GGGGGGGGGGGGGGGGGGGGGGGGGCGGGGAGCCAAGATGGAACCCTCTCCTGAGGCCAAGGCCCCTCCCACGTCTTCTGGGAGCTGTGAAACCAGCAGAGGTCACAGGAGCTGAGCACGCCGATGAGCAGGGAAGGACAGGAAGGCAGAGAGAAGAGCAGTCCAGGCCCAGGGTGGACAGAGGGGCCAGGGCACAGACAGGAAGACACCCTCAGTAACGGCCGCAAGATTCTTCCTGCGTCTCCAGGAGACATCACCCTGAGTCACCCGGGATCCTGCTGCCTCCTAAGAGCCCCTCCCNAGGGTGGACGGAGGGGCCAGGGCACAGCCAGGAAGACACCCTCAGTAACGGCCGAAAGATTCTTCCTGTGTCTCCAGGAGACATCACCCTGAGTCACCCGGGATCCTGCTGCCTCCTAAGAGCCCCTCCCCATGAAGCCTCTGGGAAACACACCAGGTGAGGGGCTAAGAAGTGGTCAGAGCAAGAAAAGGTTAATGAACCCAGCCCTGGGTCCATGGAATGTGCGACCAAAAAGAGGCAGCTGTGACACAGGGTTTTCTAGGGCAGTATCTCAGGCCCAGGGACGGGGCGGGCTCATATGCTCTACCCTCAGCCCTACTATGGTCACCACCGCCCACCAACTCGAGCCTGAGGCTGCTGGAGGACACAGAACCAAGCCTACAGTCACTTCCAGGAACTGTTCTCCATGCTACCTGCTGGCCTCGGGCACTGGTCAACTCATCCATGACAGAAGGTCAGGGGAGAGCAAAGGCCCCAAGGCAGGCACTGCAATATAGTAAGTTACTCTGTCAAGGGCTCAACAGAGACTCTTCACACCAAGCTCATTTCTGATTATCAGGCTGAATGTGAGCAACTTTGGCCATTATGTTTGAAAGGCTACTTCCATTTTTAAATCTTCATCAGAAACAGTAAGTAACTAGAAAAACTATGCAGGGGGAAAAATCAAGGTTTGAGCCTCCCCTTATAACACAGACCAAAAATTAAATCTAGATGAACTCAGTAAGTGCAGTAAAGAATGAGACCATTTGAAACAAAGAGATTCGATCTTTGTACCCGCCAGCTGCCAAAAAGAAAGACAAAGTGAGTGGGGCAGAGGTGAAAATTTAACTGATTTTAGAATACAGACAGATTAAATAAGACACAAATTTTTGAAAGTACAGCTTTCCACAGAAGATATACAAGGGACAAAATAAATACGAAACAAAGTTCAACATCATTAGTAATTTTTAAAAGCTAATTAAAATAGAAAGAGGCCATTTTTTACTTATCAAATCAGTTTACCTTTTTCTTCCTTTAACGATAACAGTCTGTGCTGGCAAAGACATCACAGGAGCACTTTCCTCCTGCCCCTGAGAATCTGGGTTCACACAATCTCCTCTAATGGCAAGTGCCAGTATGGGAGCCTGTTGCTCAGAAAAGCACTCAGATGCCCCTTCAACATGCCTTCTCTGTGGTGACAGCACACCTACGCCTGCCCATAGGAGAGACACACTGTAGAGGGTGGTTCCAGCAGAACAGAAAAACTCAGGTAGAAGAGAAGTTGCGAATCTACTCCCCCTGCAACACTGAAGCTATTGCCCTGAGTAGCAAAATGTTACTATCTCCCAGATACAGTGTTTCCATTCTCACATCTAAGAGGCTCTCAGCAATGGCAGGGAGGTGGTGCGCGGTGCCGCTAGGCCTGTGGCTAGGCTGTGGTGGGGTTTGAGAGTCATGAGGCTATAGTGGGAGGCTCCGAACCCCAGGGCCCCCCAGCCCCTCGCCTCTTCTCCTCTACATAATCACAACCTGCAAACGTTAGCAAAGCAGCATCACTTAGCCCTAATCCTGGCTTCTAACACCACAAACGCCAAATCCTGTACATCAGCATTTCATAGAGTGTAGTCTGCTGAATGCTAGTTTACAAAATGATAATAAGAATGGCAAGAAGCAAAGGCATGAGAGTTACACATGCCTCAGAATCCCTGGGATGACATGGTTAAACCAACCCATTCCTGTAGGGCTGCAGGGCCCCTTACATGCCAGGCACCCAAATCCCCAACAGGGGGCAGGATACTTCCCAGGGACTGGAGCCAGTTCTGGTAAAATGGTGAAGATTCTAATTCCACCCACTGCCCTAGCGTGGACCCAGTTCCAGTCTCACCTGGAGCCTGCCACACCCCAATGTCTGCACTCTTCCTCCTCCACCACCCCAATCCACCCACTGAGTGTGTGTGTGTGTGTGTGTGTGTGTGCGTGTGAGGGCATGTATGTGCACATCTGTGCATGAGTGGGGTACAAATGCATGTGGAGGGGGTATGTGTGTGTGCATGTGAGGGCATGTATGTGCACATCTGTGCATGAGTGGGGTACAAATGCATGTGGAGGGGGTACATTCCATGTCTCACTTCTGCTAAAGCACAAACCCCACAGCCTCTGGCCCAGTGTCTGACACATGGGAAACCCTCAAAAACCTGTTAAAGAGGCTGCTAACCTATGAAGTCCAGAGAGGGACACCAGGAGTGGGGGCCCAAAGAGGTTCCACAGACAGAAATAAAAGGGGTCACTGCATCATCCTCGAGCAGCAGGATATTGGGATGGGGTGGGCATAGAAGATGAAGTAGCTACAGGGCCTGGAGGGTGCCCCAGACTATCTGCCGGGTGGGCTTCGCTGTGTGAAGTGCAGGGAAGGCACATCCCTGGGCCAGAGAGACCCCAGAAGGGACCAGTGCCTTCTGCCTGCCCACCCTTCATCCCACAGTCTTCTGGGATGTGCTGGGGAGCTAGGGCCCTGTGTGTTCACACACTGCACAGGTCCAGATGTGGATTCTATGGAAGAGACCACAGTGGACAAAGTCGAGGACCCCATGGAAGCACCTGTGCTGGAGCAGGAAGAGCTCAAGAGTGTCAACAGCCTCCACCCACTAGTGTCATGGAAACACCCTCTCCAAACACCTGTGTCAAATGCCAGTTAAGTCCAGAGGCAGAGAAGAGATGGCACCGGGAAACTGGCTTGATTCCTGACTTCTCCAAACCAGACACATTAGATATTTATTTTACCAATTATGAACAATAAGTACACTGGGGGGGGGGGGGACCTCTAGGTGGAACTTTTTTCCCATATGGTAAAAATCCAAACTTAAGCAGTTCTCCTCCACAATTTTGGAGAAAATTTATTCCATGATCCTAAAGATAAGTAAAAGGGTGCTTCAAAAAGTTTGTGGAAAGATTCATATTATCCTTCAATCCTATTTTTCCATGAACTTTTAAAAGTAATTTTGTACAATATCTCAACCTAAAAACATGAGCCCGGGCCATGCTAGGCGGCCTGCCTGTGAGCATGCCCCCGAGGAAAGTAAACAACAGTACTGGACACAATTATATTTAGGGATCTGATTTGGATGAAACTTAGACTGACTTAAGGCCACAGTAGTGCACCTGGCCACTGTCCCACAGCAGCAGACAACCGCTACCCTCAGCCAAAGGGAAAGAAGGAGGAAGGACGGAGTCTTCAAAACAAGGTTTTTCTATTTTTGTTAAACAAAAATGCGTGTCCGCTGACCCTTCCCCTCAGAAGTAGCCTGGCCCAGAGACAAACCTTGCAATGAGACTCCAGAAGTTTCCCAAAGTTGCTGCAGTGAGCAAACCACCTCATACCAAAGTCCAATTCTGGGAGCAGGAGGCCAACTCACAGCCCACCTTCCAAAAAACGAACACACAAAAATCAACAGCTGCCTGAGACCAGGGCTGGGAGAGAGTGCAAAGGAGCAGAGAGTGCTCGGGGCTCGGGCTCGTGAACTCAGGGTGGAAACATTCGTCAAAATTCCTCAAACTGTACACTTAAAATGGGCGCATTTTATTTAATGTAAATCATACCTCAATAAGGCTGATTTAAAAACTAACTAGTAAGAGAGCAGAACGTGACCAAAAAGTCAAAAGCAGAGCTCTGGCCGCCAGCCGCCTGGAGTCCTTCCCGCGACACTGTTCCACCAGGACATCCTCATGAGGAGAACCGCGACCCCTTAACTGCATGGACAGCGGGGCCTTGGGATCATCCCGAGGAAAGGAAAATGTCAGCTTCTGGCCTCAGAATGCAGCTGTGAGACCTATCATTTCCTCTGAAATTCACTCTCCCAATTACATCTGGCTTCAACAACTGTTTAACTTCAACTTCCTTAGCAGAATGCAAATGACAGTAGGAGGAAGTGGGCCTGAGAGGAGCAGGAAAACATAGTCCCTGCTTACGTATTTTCCAGAAAGTTTGGCTATAAAAAAAACAAACCACACAGCAGTGAGAAGGGCTGGCCGAGACGACCCCTCCCCCAGACAGCCCTGCGAGCCCACCACGTCCCTCCTACTGTCGCCTTCATTTCACGGTTTTCCCACCACACCCCAGTCGCTGGAAACGCAAACTCCCTGAGGGCAGGGACCCAGGCGTGAGAAGTTTCTGATGAGTGTGACCTGGACGTTAAAGGAAGAGGCAGATCTGGAGATCATACTGAGGGTCTCTGCTCCAACAGAACATTTTTCCAGGGAAATAATCTCATCCTAAGAAGTCTGTGACTAACCTGAGACCACACAGCTGGCCCGGGGCAGATTGGGCGCCTGACCCACCCAAGAGCAACGGACGGTCCGTGCCGCCAGCCGGAGGCACCCCCAGGTGGGAAGCCTCCAACCTACCAGAAGAGTATCCGTAAGATATTGGCCACCAGAAGCACCAGACACACGTAGGTGGAGAAGCCGTCGGCGTTCTGCGCCCTCCGGATGTCCCTGTACTGCGGGATGTACGGCACCACCCCTCCGAAGACCAGGGCCCCGGCGGCGCCCCAGGACACGAGAGGGACACCAGGAGTGGGGGCCCAAAGAGGTTCCACAGACAGAAATAAAAGGGGTCACTGCATCATCCTCGAGCAGCAGGATATTGGGATGGGGTGGGCATAGAAGATGAAGTAGCTACAGGGCCTGGAGGGTGCCCCAGACTATCTGCCGGGTGGGCTTCGCTGTGTGAAGTGCAGGGAAGGCACATCCCTGGGCCAGAGAGACCCCAGAAGGGACCAGTGCCTTCTGCCTGCCCACCCTTCATCCCACAGTCTTCTGGGATGTGCTGGGGAGCTAGGGCCCTGTGTGTTCACACACTGCACAGGTCCAGATGTGGATTCTATGGAAGAGACCACAGTGGACAAAGTCGAGGACCCCATGGAAGCACCTGTGCTGGAGCAGGAAGAGCTCAAGAGTGTCAACAGCCTCCACCCACTAGTGTCATGGAAACACCCTCTCCAAACACCTGTGTCAAATGCCAGTTAAGTCCAGAGGCAGAGAAGAGATGGCACCGGGAAACTGGCTTGATTCCTGACTTCTCCAAACCAGACACATTAGATATTTATTTTACCAATTATGAACAATAAGTACACTGGGGGGGGGGGGG
>NW_007729096.1:314067-317623 GCF_000696425.1 Galeopterus variegatus
CAGTGGCGCCACTGCGCCACGAGTTACTGGTGACACTGTAGCCCTGCGGCTAAGCGGGGGAGGAGACGGAGAGCAAGCGCCGGGTGACGCGCGGCCGAGGTGCACGGGGCGGTGGGCCTGGGCCACGCCCGTCTCGGCGGAGGGTCGGTGTCTTGCAAGGGAGTCTTGGTGCAAGGGTCTCCCGGGCACCGTGAGACGGGGAGAAGCGAAGCGGGGCTCGGCCAGACAATCCGCATCCAACTAACTGAGCAAAGGTTGGGTTTTTATGCCCTTTTCACTGCTCCTTTCCGCACCCCTGTCCGGCACAACTGCCTCCGTCGTGTTACTTAACTGAAGTGCTTGCATTTTACCTGCTCTATACACCGCCCCACACGAGTGTGGGTTCCAAGCCAGTACCCCAAGAGCAGCGGCAACCAGGAGGGGCCTTTTTCTGGTGGAAGCCCATTAGATACATAGTTGCCGTTTGCTGTTTCATAAACCTTATCTCAACCAACGACTCAGTGAGGTGAGTCATTAGGGTGTCCAATAGCAGAAATCCCTGAGTTTGTCACCTAACCAAGGGGCCTGGGGAAAGGCTTCAGCACTAGACTCCAGGCGGGAAGCATAGGGGAGGCTTAGGGCAGAGAAGCCAACTGCAAGCCCTCAGGGTCTGTCTGCAGAAAGCTCCCATCTCACCCACAGCCACCGCAAAATCCACGAAAGAGGAAGGCCACTGCGGACCGGCTGGGGCGGCTGGGCACACACTCCCCAGTCTGCTGGCCTGGCCTCCTGCTTCCTACCTGGTTGGTTTTGTGGGAATGTACAGGGAAATAATGCTCAGAGAAGGAAACTGTGGCAGGGCTGGGGGAGAAAAAGGTGTTCCTACTTAGCCACATCTTCTCCCGAGTCCTGAAGCCTCTAGGATGTTCCATCCCCCCTGGAGGTTGGAGTAAGGCTACAGGCTTCCCCTCCTGACTCGCTGAAGCATCTGGGTGGTCACAGCTGCTTGCCTCGTTTGTCCTGAATATGTCAGAGGCAATGGAGGCACCTGGGCTGGTAGCCTGCTGCTGTTCAAAGTGTGCCTGGTGGCGCATCTATACACAGGTGGCACCTCCAGTTGCACAGCTAAGTGGATACAATCTTGCATTCTTGGTCCAGGACCTCACCCCACAGAGGTCCCCGGTAAGGCAAGCTGATGACTGTAAATTTGGCTTGTGCCTTTTTGAACACCACCTGTCTGGGATCCACGCCCCCTAGCCTAGAACATCAGTCCCTCAGGCAGAAGGGAGTACAGCTCATCACAAATGCTGCACCTGTTACATAGCTTCCTGCATTCCCAAACGAAAGAAGCCAACCAAGCTGTGCAAGGCTGAAGAATGGCCCCCAAAGATGTCATATCCTAATCCTTGCAACCTGTGAATGTTACCTTATATGGAAAAAATTTTTTTGCAGATGTGATTAAGAGTTTTGAGATACAGAGATTATCCTGGATTATCCAGTTGGGCCATAAATGCAATCACATGTGTTTTTACAAGAGGGAGGCAGAGGAGATTTGAAGACTCACAGAAGAGAAGGTGTGTGAAGATGGAGCAGAGGAGATCCGAAGATGTGGCCTTGAGAACTGAACTGACACAGCCACAAGCCAAGGCATGCCCGCAGCCACCAGAGGCTGGAAGAAGCAGCAGCAGATTCTCCCCACGAGCCTCCAGAGGAAGTGCAGCCCTGTCAACACCCAGACTTCTGCCTCCAGAACTGTAAAAGAATAAACTTCCGCTATTTGAAGCCACTCAGTTTGTGGTAATTTGTTACAGGCACCACTGGAAACCAATACAGAAGCCCCAAGTGAATAACTAACGAGATTATTAGCGAGTTGTGACAGGAAGCAGAGCCACTCCAACCACTTTAGCCCTGCTCTGTTCATTAAAAGCAAGTCACTGGGTTACACCCACACAGGGAGGGTATTACATAAGAGGCGGGACACCACTGAGAGCCATTCTACAATAAAAAGTAAACAGAAGTGACCTTGGTCCAGAGAGCTGGGACATCAGAGGAAGACTTCAAGCTTCTGTGCCTTACCCTGTTTCTTAAGGAAATCTATAAAGAAGACTGATTAGAAATCTGACTTTAGGAACTTGTGTCCTAAAGTTCAGCAGTAGAGGACTCTAGTGTCATCTCCAATATGAAGAGCGCTTGGCAGTTATCACTCCCTTCCTCACAGCAAAGAAGAGCTGGGTAAACTTTAAACCGGTGGCTTTTCTTGGGCCCAGCAAAGAACTGGTGCTGCAGGACAAACCGGCACCCTGAGACTTTAAGAGACAGGCACAGCCAGAGAGACACAGCTCCGGAGATTTGCTTACACAAAGCAGAAACTGTCAGATGAAGTGTCTTTACTGGAAAAAGTAGACAACATGCAAGAACAGATGGGGATGTCAGCAGAGAGCTAGAAACATTGAGAAAGAATCAAAAGAAAATGCTGGAAGTCAGCAGCACAGTAACAGAAATGAAGAATGCTTTCACAGGCTCATCGGTCAACTCAACAGAGCAAAGCAGAGAGTCAGTGAATGTGAAGGCAGGCCAATAGAACTCCTAATGAAATGCAAGGAGAAAAAAGGATGGGGAAACCTCCATGGAACAAACCATCCAGGAAACATGAAACGGTGTCAGAGGGCAGGACAGCCACTATGGAGAAGTGGGGGAGGGGCAGAAGAGATGCTGAAACAGAACTTTCCAGCATGAGTGACAGAGACCAAACCGTAGATCCAGGAAACATAGAGAACACCAAGCTGGGCAAATAACAAAAAAATAAAACACAACAAAAACCACACCTGGGCTCATCATATTCAAGCTGGATAAAACCAAAGACAGAGAAAATCTTGAAGGAAACTAGAGGGAAGAAACAGCTTCCTACAGAAAACTAAGGGTGGCAATTGCACTGGACATCTCATCAGAAACCATGCAGGCCAGAAAGGGGTGGAGTAACATCTTTAAAATGCTGGGGGAAAAAAACTTAGAATTCTGTGTTGACAAAAGTCCCTCAAAGTGAAGAAGAAATTGAGACTTTCTCAGAAAAACAAAAACGGAATTTATTGCCAGCAGACCTGCCCTTTATGAAATGTTAAAAGAATTTCTTCAGAGAGAAGGAAAATGATACAGGTCAGAAACTCGGATCTGCTTGAGGAAAGGAAACCCAGCAGAGAAGGAACAGCTGAAGGTGAGTTAGAATCTCTTATTTCTCTAACTGCTCTAAAGACAATTGTTTGTTTAAAGCAATAAAATAACAATGCATTGGGTGATTCTAACATAAACCCAAATCAACTCAAAATGGACTAAAGACGGGCCGGCCCAGTGGCGCACTCGGTAGAGTGCGGTGCTTGGGAGTGTGGTGGCGCTCCCGCCGAGGGTTTGGATCCCATATAGAGACCGGTCCGCTCACTGGTTGAGCGCAGTGCAGGCGCGACACTGAGGGTTGCGATCCCGTTGCCGGTCACGAAAAAAAAAAAAAGACAAAAAGGAAAAAAAAAAGGACAAAAGAAAAAAAAAAAGGACTAAAGACAAATATAGGACCTGAAACTATAAA
>NW_007729096.1:317659-319558 GCF_000696425.1 Galeopterus variegatus
TAAAGCAATAAAATAACAATGCATTGGGCGATTCTAACATAAACCCAAATCAACTCAAAATGGACTAAAGACGGGCCGGCCCAGTGGCGCACTCGGTAGAGTGCGGTGCTTGGGAGTGTGGCGGCGCTCCCGCCGAGGGTTTGGATCCCATATAGAGACCGGTCCGCTCACTGGTTGAGCGCAGTGCAGGCGCGACACTGAGGGTTGCGATCCCGTTGCCGGTCACGAAAAAAAAAAAAAGACAAAAAGGAAAAAAAAAAAGGACTAAAGACAAATATAGGACCTGAAACTATAAAACTCCTAAAAGAAAACATAGGGGAGACACTTCAGGATGTAGGTCTGGAATTAAAGACAAACATAGCAGCTGAAACTATAAAACTCATAAAAGAAAACAGGGAAAACATTTCAGGATGAATACGACCCCAAAAGCACAGGCAACAAAAGAAAAAATAAGCAAACGGGATTATATCAAACTAAAGAGCTTCTGCACAGCAAAAGAAACAACAGAGCAAAAAGACAACCTACAGAATGGGAGAAAATATTTGCCAACTATGCATCTGACAATGGATTAATACCCAGAATATACAAAGAACTGAAAACTCAACAGTAAGAAAACAATTAACCCAACTAAAAAATAGGTAAAGTAGCTAAATAGACATTTCTCATATGAAGATATAAGTTGTTGTCAACCAGTGCCCCAAGGGGAGATGGTGGGAAATGAAGAAAAACACAATTTACTTTATGGTATCAGGAGTACCTTGCAGGCTGCTGACCTGTAAGGCATCTCAGTTTATTTTTTAGTTCCTTTTATAAGTCAGTGAAAATAACAAATCGTGCTGGTTAAATCAGTTATGTCTGGTACCAAACTATTTATAGAACATTTTCAGCTGTCACAGCACTTGAAGATTCATAGCTAACTACTTATCAACAAAATAATATAAGTTTCTCATTTACAAAGCTTCCAGGGTCCTGGGTTCAATCAAAGGTCAGACCCTCAAAGGGAGGGAGAAGGGGGAAGTAGGCAAAAGGGATGCCAGCCTTGCTGGCTTCCCCAGAATAGCAAGGACTTTGTCAGCTTGCTTATTCAGTACCACAATAAATGGCCAACAGACACATGAAAAAATGCTCAGCATCACTCAGCATCAGGGAAATGCAAATCAAAACCACATTGAGATAACATCTCACACCAGTTAGACCGGCTATAATCAAAAAGAGAATAGCAAATGCCGACAAGGATGCAGAGAAAGGGGAACCTTCCTGCACTGTTGGTGGGATTGTAAATTGGTGCAGCCATTATGGAAAACAATACGGAGGTTCCTCAAACAACTACAAATAGAACTTTCATGCTATCCAGCAATCCTGCTGCTTGGCATACACCCAAAGGAATGGAAATCATCACGTCAAAGGTATACCTGCACTCCCATGTTCATTGCAGCTCTATTTACAATAGCAAGAGTAGGAATCAACCTAAATGTCCATTGACAGATGACTGGGTAAGGAAAATGTGGTATATATATTCAATGGAATACTACTGTGTCATAAAAACATGCCTGTGTAAGGTACCCACACCACACGTGAACCAGTAGAGTGTTAGCTGAGGGTGACAGATAATTTTAAAATGTATTTTGTAAACCGTAGCACAAACCACTAAAAAAGTTTTTGTTAAAAAAATATATAAATGGGCCGGCCCGGTGGCGCACTGCTACAGTGCGCCACTTGGGAAGCGCGGCGGCGCTCCCACCGAGGGTTCGGATCCCATATACAGACCGGCCGCTCACTGGCTGAGCGAGGTGTGGGAGCAACACTGTGGGTTGCGATCCTGTTGCCGGTCCCGGTCCGGTGCGGGCGCGACACTGAGGGTTGCGATCCGTTGCCAGTCACAAAAAAAGACAAAAAAAA
>NW_007729096.1:319568-331892 GCF_000696425.1 Galeopterus variegatus
ACCCAGACGTAGGCAACAGTGAGCTCAGGGAAGAGTAGAAGGCGAAGAGGACGAGCCACAGCCACCAGTGACAAAGGACATGAGAAGGTAAAAGCAGAGTGTTTGAGACACGGAGGGTGAATTGCAGAAACAGAGTGATCTAGGGCCGGCCCGTGGCTCACTCGGGAGAGTGCGGTGCTGATAACACTAAGGCCCTGGGTTCGGATCCCATATAGGGATGGCCGGTTCGCTCACGGGCTGAGCGTGGTGCTGACAACACCAAGTCAAGGGTTAAGATCCCCTTACCGGTCATCTTTTAAAAAAAAAAAAAAAAAAAAAAACAGAGTGATCTAGGGCCGGCCCGTGGCTCACTCGGGAGAGTGCGGTGCTGATAACACTAAGGCCCTGGGTTCGGATCCCATATAGGGATGGCCGGTTCGCTCACGGGCTGAGCGTGGTGCTGACAACACCAAGTCAAGGGTTAAGATCCCCTTACCGGTCATCTTTTAAAAAAAAAAAAAAAAAAAAAAACAGAGTGATCTATGTCAACTCCAGGCTGCTGTTCACGAGAAGGCTCGTGACAGGCAACTGCTACATGGCTCACTCAGCGAAAAGAACTCTCGCTGCAGAGAAGCTGCCAGCTGGGGTGTAACAGTGCGAGTGAACCAGAGGAAGGCCACGTCCCAAAGCCCAGGTCCCAGGAGGGACTGCAAGCCAGGCAGCCCATCAATGCACACAGGGCTCCCCACCTCCAGCAGCATGCAGTTTTGTCCACGACACTTCCCCTTTTCTTCTTTTTAAATTGAAGTAAAATTCATGTAAGACTAAATTGACTATTCTTAAGTGAACTCAGTGGCATTTAGCACATTCACAATGTTGTGCAAGCACAATTCCTGTCTAGTTCTGGAACATTTTCATCACCCCAAAATAAAAACCCCATTCCTATTAAGCAGTTTTTCCCCAGTCCCCCACTCCCCAAGCCTTGGACTGCCACTAATCTGTTTTTTGTCTCCATGGATTCACCTATTCTGGAAATTTTACATAAGTGGAATCATACAGCATGTGACCTTTTGTGCCCAGTTTCTTTCTTTAGAATAATGCTTCTGAGATCCATCCATGTTGCAGCATGTACCAGTACTTCCTTTTTATGGCTGAATAATATCCCATTGTGCATTCACCACATTTTGGTTGTGAATAGTGCTCCTATGAACAATAAGGCAGAAGTACTTGCCAGAGGCACTAGCGTAGCAATAGACCTATTTTCAATTCTCTTGGGTTTTCAATTCTCTAGGAGTGGAACTGCTGGGTTATATGATAAATCAAACATGTTCAACTTTTTTAAGAACTGCCAGACTGTTTTCCACCGTGGACGCACCATTTCACATTCCACCAGCAACGTACAAGTGTTCCAATTCCTTCACATCCTCACCTACACTTGGGATTTTTGTTGTTTTTTAGTCATAGCCATCCTAGCGGGTGTGAAGTGGTACCTCCTGTGGCTTTCATTTGCTTTTCCCTAATGACAGATGGTGTTGAGCAGATTTTAATGTGCTTATTGACCATTTGTACATGGTCTTTGGAGAACTATGTATTCGTGGTGGTAACTATGTATTCGTGGTGGTAACTATGTATTCGTGGTGGTTTGTCATTCCATTGTTGAGTTGTGAATGTTCCTTACATTTTCTGGATACTAGACCCTTATCAAATATATGATTTTCAAATATTTTCTCCCATTCTGTAGACTGTCATTCACTTTCCTGACAGTGTTCTTTGATGCACAAAAGTTTAATTTTGATGAGGTCCAATTGATGTATCTTTCCTTTTGATGCTCCTGCTTTTCGTCTAAAATCTAAGAATTCATTGCCGAGTCCAAGGTCATAAAGATTTGCTTCTATGTTTCTTCTAATAGTTTTATGGTTTTAGCTCTTGTATTTAGGTCTTTCATCCATTTTGAGTTAATTTTTGCATATGGGTTGAAGTAGAGGTCCCAATTCATTCTTTTGCATATGAAAATTCAGTTGTATTTGTTGAAGAGATTTGTTTTTCCCCTCTGAGTGGTCTTTGCACCCTCATCAAAAATCATTTGGTCATATATACAAGGGTTTATTTCTGTACTCTCAGTTCTATTCCATTGGTCAATATGTCTACCTTTACGTCAGTACCACGTTGTTTTGATTACTGTAGCTTTGTATGAAGTTTTGAAATGGGGAAGTGTGAGCCCTCCAACTTTGTTCATTTTTATCAGGATCATTTGGCTATCTGGAGGTCCTTTCAATTCCATATAAACTTGAGGATCAGCTTTTCCATTTTACTAAAAAAATGCCATTGGGGTTTTGATAAGGATTGCATTGCATCTTTAGTTTGTTTTGGGTAGTGTTGCTATCTTAACAATATTCAGTCTTCCCATCCACAAGCGCAGGACATCTGTCTATTTATTTATTTATAATTTATTTATTTATATTTATATTTTATTTTTTAAAACATGACCGATAAGGGGATCTTAACCGTTGACTTGGTGTTATCAGCACCACACTCTCCCAAGTGAGCCACAGGCCGGCCCAATCCATTTATTTAGATCTTCAATTTACATGTTGTAGCTTTCATTGTAGAAGTCTTTTACCTCCTTGATTACATTAATTTCTAGGTATTTTATTCTTTTTTTTTTTTTTTTGTCTTTTTTCGTGTCCGGCAACGGACCGCAACCCTCAGTGTCACGCCCGTACTGGACCGGGACCGGCAACGGGATCGCAACCCTCGGTGCTGTGCCCGCCCCTCGCTCAGCCAGTGAGCGGGAACCGGTCTGTATATGGGATCCGAACCCTCGGCGGGAGCGCCACCACGCTCCCAAGTGGTGCACTGTAGCAGTGTGCCACCGGGCCGGCCCTAGGTATTTTATTCTTTTGGATGCTCTTTGAATGGAATTATTTTCTTACTTTCCTTTTTGAATTGTTCACTGCTGGTGTGTAGAGGCACAACTGATGTTTGTGTGTTGATCAGCTTTACTGAATTTGTTTACTAATTTAGTCATTTTCTGGTGGATTCTTTGGGGTTTTCTATATATATAGGATCATGTCGCCTGTGAATTACTTCTTCCTTCCCTATTTGGATGCCTTTTATTTCTTTCTCTTGCCTTGCCTGGCTAGAACTTCCAGTACTATGTTGGGCAGAAGCGCTGTGGGCAGCACCCTGGTCTTGTTCCTGAATCCAGGGAGAGCTTTCAGTCTTTCCTTTTCCCTTTGGGGCCTCTCCTGGTGCTCCAGGCAGGGCAATCCTCACCTCCAACAGGGGCCTGACACCACTTTACCGATGAGTCATGGTGCTGAATGCCAACGGCCGCTGCTCCACTCAGCAATATCTGCTGTGATTCTCTAGACAGGAGGACGCCCACTGCCTGATCAATCTACCACATCCTCAACTGTAGGGACCCTCTTTCATTCTGTTCTTTCTTAATGACCACCTTCTATGATACTGCTTGAGGGGTTTGGAGTACACTCTTGAACAAACAGATGAGAAGGGGACTGAACTAAGAATAATGGGATGGTGTGTGGAAGGTGGTGGGACGCTCAGCATGGTAAGGGGTCAGGACAGGGCTGCCAAGGAGAGCCCTTGTGACTTCTCTTCTGGCTGAGATGCCGAGCTCTTCTGCCCTTAACACTGAAGCCTTAGGAAGCAGAGGTGCATGCAGGGCATTCATTTCTGCCTGCACAGTAGCTGCAGTGAGCTCAGGCCTCTGTCTTCTGCATCGGCCTTCCCTGGGGTGGGGCTGCTTTATCATTAATGTGCTCCAGACACAATTCAGGCGACATAGAGTTTTGTGTTTTTATTCATACTTCTTCAAGTATTTTAAATCTTACAACTGTGGCCAAAACAGTGGCAAAAAGTAACACAATTTTTACATTTGAAAAACCACACAGTGAAAAGAAAATAAATTGTACTAAAGAGAATTCTAATATAGAGAGTGTACAAGCATTCGCTACCAAGTCACCAAGACTCTTCTTTCTTCATTTCAGCATGTTTCCTCTCTCTCTCCCTCCCGCCCCCCTCCTACCTGCTTTGGTTGACATGACACTTGCTGTCACCAGAGCAAGAGCCTCTGCCTCCCAGAGGGCTGAGCACTTTCTGTCCCTAATGCCATCTCTGCAGTGCCTTGGTCCTTGGCTCCCCAAGGCCTGCACAGTGTTCCCTTGGTTTTCCCTGAGAGGATCAAGACAATAAATCATTCACTTGCAAAAGAAGCAACTTTGCTTTTTCCTCAGACTTCGGATCCATGGGACAGAATTCAGAATGCACTAGACCCACACAAATATTCCTGTTTTAGTCAGGGTTCTCCAGAGAGACAGAATCAATAGGATGTGTTATAAGTACATGAGAGGGCTTTACTAGGGAAATTAGCTCATGATTGTAAAGAGAAGTCCCACAAGGGGCCGGCCCGTGGCTCACTCGGTAGAGTGCGGTGCTGATAACACCAAGGCCCCGGTTCGGATCCCATATAGGGATGGCCGGTTCGCTCACTGGCTGAGCGTGGTGCTGACAACACCAAGTCAAGGGTTAAGATCCCCTTACCGGTCATCTTTTAAAAAAAAAAAAAAAAAAAAAAGAGAAGTCCCACAATAAGCCGTTTGCAGACCGGATGCCTTGGCTCAGTCCAATTCTGAAGCGTCAGAACCAGGGAAGCCGATGGTGTCCTTGGTGTAAGTCCTGGAACCCAAAAACTGAAGAGTCTCGAGCTCTGATATCCATGGACAGGACAGAAGAGTGTATCCCAGCTCCAGCAGATAGAAAGAGCAATTTGCCTTTTTTCTCCATTTTTGTTCTTTCTTGGCCCTCAGGGGATTGGATGGTTCCCACCCACATCGAGGGTGGATCTTTTCCACCTGGTTGCTCAGGCCCTCGTGCTAATCTCTTCTGGAAACACCTTTGTGGACACACCCAAAAAGCTTTACCAGGTTTCTCGTAAATTAAATTCCTTTATCTAATCAAGTTGACACCTAGAATTAACCTTCACAATGCCCAGCTGGTTTCTTACAAAGGTGCAAAAGCAATTCAATGAAGGAAGAATGACCTCGTCAACAAATGATGCTGGAGCTTCATGGGCAAGAAAAGGAACGTTGGCTTAAATATTGCACCTTCTACTCAAAATGCACCACAGACCTAAATGTAAAATTCACAATTATAAAACTTCTAGAAAAAAGATAAGGACAAAATCTTCAGGGTCCAGGAATAGGCAAAGAGTTCCTAGGCTTGACATCCCAAACGCAGTGCATAAAAGATAAAACTGATAAATCACACCTCATCAAAAGTTTAAAGTTTTGTCCTGTATAAGACCCTATGGGGAGGATTAAGCCAACAGTAGGAGGCCGTCTGCAGAGGAGGAGATTCCTGGTGGCTGCCTGTGGTCTCTGGGAAGGCCCCAGACTTAGGCCTGCGGTTCCTTGATCTTTCCACTAAACCAATTCTATAAAGCTGGAATAAATGCCAACAAGGGGCTTTAGAAACTCGGGCATTTTTCCTGGCAGGTAGGGGGACTAGCCTGGACACTCAGGGGACCTGATTCCATCGCTAAGGGGCTGTGAGCACCTGGTTCAGGACCATGAAGCGCTCAGTAAATCCCAGGTACGCTGGGGACGGGAGGAGCAGGAGCAAGCCCACGGCAAGCCTTGTAGTGGGATGAATAGTGTCTCTGAAGTTAATGGGCATCTGAAGCCCTAGAATGTAAATCGGACCTTATCTGGAAATAGGTTGCTTCTTACTTTGTTGTTGTTATAAGCAGTATACACACAGAATAATAAACAATATCCCCTTGCCATTGGTCTTAACCCTCTAGTCAATTAGCTCTCTGGATACAGACTCGCTGGGTGAGAGGACAAGCACAGGGTGGCAAACTCCATTCAGAAAAGTCACACTGATCTGTCCTCCATTGACAGCACCCCGTTGTGGACTGTGGCCTTGCTGAGACAGCGCCCCGTGGCCCACAGCCCTGCTGCACACTCTGAGCCCCGAGTCTAGGCAGTTAGATCCGTGCTGCAGATCTGAGAGGTCGCAATATAATGTTGTAAAATTGTTAATAAAATCCTGAAGTTGTAAATACAGTCACCTATGTTTTCTTGTATTTTTATGATTCTGTATTTTTACATTTAAATGTTTGATCCACCTGGAATTTGTTTTGCTCCAAAGAACAGGATAGCAATCCTGTTTACTTTTTCCCAAACAGAAAGCTCCTTCTCTCAATTTCATTTACTAAAAAACAAAACTCATCTTTTCCTCACTTGTTTAAAATGCCACTTTCATTATCTTCTATCCTACAGCTCTTAGACTCTGAGATGCACATTTTACATAGGTACAGTTTATATTTTTACAACTTGACATTACATTGTACGTCTCAGATCCGCAGCAGCTCACTGCCACACCTGGGCGTCACAGTGTACAGTGTGGTGGTGGCCGGTTCCAACACCAGTTATGTAGATGCTGCCAGCGGCAAGTTCAGTGGCCCTGAGGCTGATGCCACAAGAATGTGTATCATTGTCTCCTTGCTGTGTTCCTAAAGCAGAGGAGACCACTTTGGAGAGTCCTTAGCAGCCCTATGGTCACTGTAGTTTGAGCAGAGTGGGGGATGGCCCCGCCACTGGACAGCCCCACACCCTCTGCCCTCTGGGCCTCAGCTCCCCTGCCTGCTGACAGGTAGCCATCTCGCTGGCCCAGCCACCTCATCTTTAGGGCTGGACTCCAGCTTCCAAATAAGGTATAGACAAGATTGATTAGAAATCTTTAAACGTGAGAATTGACACTATTCCAACTATAGAATTAGTGGATTTAGAGAAATGGAGACAGTTATGAAATAAATCTGGTAATAATATAGTTGTATTCTTGTTATCCACTAATCGTCATCAGAGGGGTGGAAGGAAGACTCTCCAAAAATGTCTTTTTAGATAGAAATTTTCCTTAAAATTAAATATAAGACAACTGTCTAAATATTGATTGACAATACCTTATAGATGGGTTTTACTTTAGTTTTTATTTAACTTCTATTCTATACAATGAAAATAAAGACTGTCATTCAACAAACTCAATCTATTGTATTAGAGGATTTTCCCCTGAACCTAGGTCTTGAAACTTAATATTCCAACACACTAAGTTTCTTGATTCTCACTTCCACATCAACTGATTTGTCTCCCATGTGGGCACGACTAAGAATTTGATCCCTAATTAGGCAGCATAGGTGAAAAACCATCCAGGTGCTAAGTATGCACTGACAGGTCCTATTTCTCCTGTAAAGATGAGGTTCTCAGGGTTATCTGAGAGTTTCTAAGTAGGTTCCCATTGGGCTAGAGAGGGTATAGCTGAGAAAGATAAAATGTGTATTCCAAAATACAATGGGGGAGGGAAAGAGAATTATAGGTCCTGGAATTCTTAGCTTAGGGTTTGAAGCTAGGAAGATGTACTTAAAAAAAAAAAAAAATAGTGTCGTAAAGTAGATACCATAATGTAAATTTTACCATGCTAACCGTCTTTAAGTCAGCAGTTCTGTGTCACTGAAGATGGTCACATTGCTGTGCAACATCACCATCATCCACCTCCAGAAATATTTTTTCTCCAAACTAAAATTCTGTCCCCATTAAACAATAACTCCCCATTCCCCTCTAACCCAGCCCCTGGCACCCACTATTCTACTGTCTCTATGATTCTGACTACTCTAGGTGTCGCATATAGGTGGAATCATACAGTGTTTGCCCTTTTGTGACTGGCTTATTTCACTAGCATAATGTCTTCAAAGTTCATTCATGTTGTGGCGTGTGTAAGAATGTCCTTTCTTTTTAAGGCTCAGTAACATCCACTGTGTGTACAGGCCACACATCGTCTGTCCATTCATCTGCTGATGGACACCTGCATTGTGTATGCCTTTTGCCTACTGTGAATAATGTGGCTATGAACATTGGTGTACAAATATCTGCTTTCAGTTCTTTGGGGTATATACCCAGAAGTGTAATTGCTGGATCATATGGTGATTCTACACTTCATTTTTTGAGGAATCACCAGAGAATTTTTGCACTGTGGCTGCACCATTTCACATCTCTGCCAGCAGTGTGTGAGTTCTGGTGTCTTCACATCCTGGGCAACACGTGTTAAGTCTGTCTCAGATTCCAGGCATACCAGCGGGTGTGAAGTGGTGTCTTAGTCCATTTCGTGTTGCTGTAACAGAACACCTGAGACTGGGTAATTTATGAAGAAATAAAATTTATTGCTTTCAGTTTCAGAGACTGGGAAGTCCAAGGTCCAGGGAACACATCTGGGGAGTGCCATTTTCTGCAGTGATGCAGGGTGTCACATGGTGAATGGGCTGAGCTAGAGAGCACTAAGCTGCTCACTTGCTCTCCTTTCAAAGCCCTCAGAACCATGCCACGACTACATTATACCATCAGTGGATTAATCAACTTAAGAGGGCACAGTCCTCACAACCTAATCACCTCTTAAAGGCCCCATTTTGGGCCGGCCCGGTGGCACACTCGGTAGAGTGCGGCGCTTGGGAGTGCAGCAGCGCTCCCACTGAGGGTTCGGATCCCATATAGAGACCGGTTCCCGCTCGCTGGTTGAGCGCAGTGTGGGTGCAACACCGAGGGTTGCGATCCCGTTACCGGTCATGAAAAAAGACAAAAAGGAAAAAAAAAAAAAAAGGCCCATTTCAATGACCATAATGACATTTCCCACTCTTTTAACACTTTGATGGGGGGATTAAGTTTCCAATATATAAACCTTTGGGGGACACATCTGACCTACAGCAGGGGCTGAACTTGTCCTTTGGTCAGGAACCACTCCCACTATAATGACACTACATGGTGTGAGGTAAGGGTCCAAGTACATTCTTTCACATGTGAATATCCAGTTTGGGGAAGATGTACTTTTATGCCAAACAAAATCAAGTCATGCTTTACAGGCCGAATCATTTGTTGAGGGCCCCACCTGAGGCCCACATCCCCAACTTCCCACAGACAGGTCTGTGATCTGGGGGCCCTCTGCTCTAAGAATGACAGACCCTGATCACCTTCACACATAACAGACAGAACAAGAAAGGGAGGCAGTCCAGCAGAGGCCAGGCCCCCTCAGTGTGCCCTGGGCCCCTCCCCAGTCCCCTACATCTAGCTCTGCCCTGTGATCTCAAACAACATAGTGAATTCCAAGCCTCACTCCCCATGTGTAAAGAATATAACAGTATTTGCCTCACATGGGGTACTGTCCAGATTTAATGAGAACATGGAAAAAAGTATGAGTTCGTCTTCCACCAATGACATTTAGATATCCCTGTTTCTGTGAAACCTTTCCTATTCCACAGGTAAGCTGAGCACACCTTCGTCTGTCTCCCAGTTATGACCTGTTGACACTTCCCAGAGCAGCTGGGGGTTTTGTAGCACTTGGTGACACTTCCTGCCTCACTGAGGCTGAGCCTTCCCTTCTCTCCCTGCAAGCTCTACCAAGCCGACTTCCACCCTGGGTCAGCACTGGGAAGCATCACTGGTGTGCATGAGTGTAGTGTGCCACGCCTGTAAAAATGCAGACTTCTAGGCTGTGGCAAATGCTGATGAGTGGGCTCAGAAAGGGCTGGGAATGTGTATTTTTATAAGCTCCCCAGTGATTTGGGTACTGTGGCTTTGAGAGCTGCACTGAGATGCACTGTTTTATCCACCTGGATTTTGACTGCCTTCTCCCCAATGAACTTTGTCTCCATCCCAGCCCAGCCATCTATTCCTGTGGCCACATAAAGGACCTTGCCACCCCCTGCAATGGCTCCACTTCCCGAATCTTCCTTTTAAACATCTCATACCAAGACCTCCTTCCCTGCTGATTCCCTCCCTGGGTTACTCCCATGAACCCCCAACTCACAGCCACCTACAGCCCCGTCCTGCTGTTTTCCCTGTTCCCAGCTCAATGAGGGATCCTGAGCCTGCTCTGCCCCCTCTGCAGGACCCCTACTCTCTTCTTAGGGAGACTGCCAGGCATCCTGAAGCTCTGCTTCCTGAAGGGTGGTCCTGGGGTCATCTCCATCAGATCTACCTGGGGGGCTTTGTGCAAAAGGCAGGCCCTGTCATCTACCCAGACCTGCCAAGCTGCTCTCCCATGGGGCCTGCTGTGTACATTAGAGGCCAGCAGGGCCTGCTTTGGCTGTCCTAGAAGGTTGACCTGAAAGGCAACCTACAGCTGGATGGTTGGCCCAGTGTGGGCCCTGGTGAGCAGCCTGTTGCAGAATAGAGAGGCACATGCAGGTCAGAGACAAGCTCTTCCTGGTCTCCTGCACTCTGGTCCCAGGCTCCTGGGGGCCATTCTGTTGTCTGTAATTAAAAGAGCATAACCGATGTGGAGTATAAATGTATTCACTAGCTTGAACCTACATCCTAGGGCAGCTTCGTTAACTTCATTAACTTCGAAGTTAACAGGGTCCATAACCCAACGGGGTGCTCACACGTTCTCCAAAGTCCTGGCTCACGTCTGCCTTTGCTGGCATGAGGTGTTGGAATGGCTTTAGTGCTGGAAGCTGAGTGTATCAAAAACTGTGCCCCCGCCCCCACCCTGTGTGAATAAGGGCAAGACACCAGCTGCGTCCTCACGCCCATGCCATGAGGGAACCTGTCCAGACATCAGCAGAGAGAGGATGGGTCCTGCCCTGTGCATACTGTTGGGCTGTGCCTGGAAGGGTGGAGTTCCAGAACTTTCTGGAAGGCAGGCAGGCCGTCTGACTGGTTTCGTGCCTGTGGGCTGACGAAGGTCCCACCACCCCTCCCGTTTTCTGGCTGTGGGGCTCCAACGCCCAGCACCTCCCCTCTCCAGAGAATAGAACATTCTCCAAAGAGCCTGGCAGGGCTGAAGCCAGGCTAGATCAGCTGTCTTGTCTCTCTCCTGAATAATTTCCCATTTTTTCCTTAAGTTAGCGTAAGTGAGTCTGAAGGACACAACACCAGCTGGGACTCGTCCCCTTGTGTCCTCAAGGAGCCCTCCTGACCAGCTGTCTTCTGGGAGCTGGGCAGCCTCTTCTCCCCAGCGCGACTCCCCCTCCTTCTCAGCAGGTGGCCGTACAGTCCCTTCAGAGAAGCCAGAGCCTGGGACGGACTCGTCACACCTGAGACATCGCCTGGGGCCACGTGCTCAGCAGCTGAGCCTGAACTGTTCACAAGTCTCCACACAGTCCACCCTCCAGGACTCAGTGTTCCCACCTCAGCCCCGCTCGGAGAAAGAAAGAATGAGGAAGTCGCTAAAAGGACAAAAAGAACATCGTTGTCCTCCCAAAACAAACGTTGTCCTCCCTTTCTTATTAAGCAGTCTCTCCCCATTCTCCCTGGTCCCTGCAGCCACCGCAACAACCAACCCACTTTGTCTCCAGGGACCTGCCATCGTGGACGTTTCACAGAACTGGAATCAGGGTTTGTGGCCTTCTGCGACTGGCTCCATTCTCTCAGCTCGTCTTCGGTGTCCCTCCAAGTCGTAGCAGGCACGAGTGCACCAGTATTTCATTCTTTTTTACAGCTGAGTAATATCCCACCACACGGAGACCACATTGGGTCTATCCGCTCATCTGCTGGTGGATATTTGGGGGGGGTCTCCGCGTTTTGACTATTGTCAGCGTTGCTGTCGTCACGTCGTCTGCATTTGTCTGTGTGGACCTCTGCTGCCGTTTCTCTTGGGTGCACACCTAGGAGAGGAATGTCTGGGCCATCTGGCAATTCTAGTCCAACTTTTTGAGGACCCAGCAGGCCGTGTTCCTAAGTGGCCGTGCAGTGTCACCTCCCTGGCAGTGTGTGACGGCTGCAGTCCCCGCACCCCTCCGGCCCTTATTTTTGTCTCTGATTCTGGCCGTCCCGCGGGTGTGAGGCGCGGTCTCGTCGCGGGTTTGGTTCGCATTTTCCTGATGACTAACGACGGCGTCTTTGCACGAGTGGCCGTGTTTTATTGACGCACACTTTCAGATACCCGGAGCACTGTCACTGGGCAGCTCTGGGGATGCTGCGGTGACCAGAGACGCAGCCCTGCTCCGCACAGCTCCAGGCCCAGAGCATAGGACGTGTCACCACACACGCAGCTGCTAACCCTGAGCTCAGGGAGATGGCCCGCAAGGTGTCCCCGAGCTCCAGCTCCGACAGGTCTGAAAGGCGAAGGCCGGGGCGCTGTCGCCTCCGATGGCGTCAGGCCCGAGTGCGGCGGCGTGTCGGGGCGGGTGTAGACGCTCTCCATGCCAGAGCGCGTCCGCAGAGGCGGCGGGACGCGGGGGCCGGGCTGCCCTGGTCGGCGGCGGCCGCGCGGCGGCGACAGGGATTGGACGACAAGGGCGTCCTGCAGGCGGGGGCGGCAACGCGCGGGGACGCG
>NW_007729096.1:332525-362525 GCF_000696425.1 Galeopterus variegatus
CCCCGCGCGCCCTCGCCGCCCCCCGCGGCGACCCGGTTCCCCATGGACACCCGCGGACGCGAGGCCCCCGGTGCGGCGCTGCGGAGCGCGGTGAGTGTCCAGGCGCATGGGGTCCGGGCGATGCGCGCGTCTCCGGGAGAGGAGTCGCCGGTGTCGCCGGTGTCGCGCGCGGGGCGGGGCCGGTGCCGGAGGCGCTGCCGCGGGCTCCGTCCTCCGGCGTCCGGGACAGCCCGGCCTCTCGACCGGGACAGGCGACAGGGTAGCCTGCGAATGCGAAGCGCGATTCTAGATGATGGGAACTTCTGTGGCCTGATAATCAAGGTCTGCGATTCCAGGACCAGCTAAAAATTGCCCAAAAGCGCGGAGGAGACGTGCACGCCTGGACAGGCTGTGGGTGACTTCCTGTTCATCTTAGGACCCTTGAGGAACCCGGGGTCACTAGGATCCCCCTTTGTGAGCGTCTAGACCTTTCACAGCGTCAGCGCTCGCGTCTAGGGTGTGACAATTGAGCTGGGGTGTGGGTGTGAGGACAGGTGGCTGCTGCCTGACTGCACAGCCATCTCGTTGTTCTAGCTCTGCTTGTTGGAAAGATTCTCCTTTCCCTTTGAACGTGAAGGCCAGGCACCATTGTCAAAACTCAGCGGACCACATATGGAGGGGTCTATTCCATGACATTTAAAATGTCCTACACCAATAGTAAATATTACACTTATGGTTCATTTTTTTCAGGCAGAAAATCTACTTCAGGAGCTTCAAGAACATTTTCAAGCTCTGACTGCAACATTAAACCTCAGAAATATCCTTTTCTGTCTTTAACGAATACTGTAATACTTTTGGACTATTAGATTATTATGGAATATCGTTTTGTTGTCTGATGTTAGTACATAATCGTCTACTTAGGATTTCTCCGTACAGTATTTGCATCTGCGCTTTTATTAGACATAATTACCATTCACCTGTAGCAGGTTTTACTTCCTGCTTGACCAGCAGTACAGGACATTCTGTATGGCAAGTACCAGCAACACAAAGGCGCATCACTAGCCACTGGGGCTTTTCCATCAGCCCTAACCAGACAGTCTGCTCTAAACATGAACGCTCACAAGCAATCAGAAACCGCAGAACGCGATGCTGAAGGTCTCCAACACAGGGACACTGCAGATGCGGCTCTCCCCTACTGTCAGCAGCCCACCATTTTGTCAGACACATAAAGTCAGGCGGAATTGGGATAGAATGTTGGTTTCCAGTTTGAGCAAATCCAGTTGGCCGTAAGACTTGCCCAATTCCGGCTCACTTCACACAATTGTATGCGTCCTCAAAAACTGTGTGCAAAGTCTGTGCATATGGAACCATTTCCTTGCAACTTTTTATTTTGTAGATGGGTTCCGACAGGGCAAAAGTGATTCTCAAACGTAGGAAAAGTTGTTTTTTAAAAAGAGTTAATTTCCATTATATTTACATACTCAGAGTTTGTCTAAAACATATCAGGGGCCGCCCGTGGCTCATTCGGGAGTGCAGTGCTGATAACACCAAGGCCATGGGTTTGGATCCCATATAGGGATGGCCGGTTAGCTCACTGGGTGAGCATGGTGCTGACAACACCAAGTCAAGGGTTAAGATCCCCTTACCGGTCATCTTTTAAAAAAAAAATAATAGTAATAATAAAATAAAACATATCAGACAACCTCCTATCCCCAAACCCATGTCCTAGCAAGGGGAGCCCAGTTTCAAAATAACTCACAGTTTGAAAGATAAAGGTACACAGGAAGCGCTGGCTGGTTAGCTCACTTGGGAGAGCATGATGCTGATAACATCAAGGTCAAGGGTTCAGATCCCTGGACCTGCCCTCCAAAAAAGAAAAAGATGCACACAGAGGAAAAGTCAGGGCAAGTAGCCAATTTGCAGTGACATTAACATTGACTTGGATTCCCTCATTTAAAAAATTGCCTTTCGGGCCGGCCCGGTGGCGCACTGGATAGTGCGCCACTTAGGAAGCGCGGCGGCGCTCCCACCCGAGGGTTCGGATCCCACATACAGACCGGTTCCCGCTCACTGGCTGAGCGAGGCGCGGGGGCAACACCGAGGGTTGCGATCCCGTTGCCGGTCCCGGTCCGGTACGGGGGCGACACTGAGGGTTGCGATCCGTTGCCGGACACGGAAAAAGACAAAAAAAAAAAAAAAAAAATTGCCTCTGCCGTGGCATTTGCATGAGTATCTGTGATGAGCAGGTACAGTTTGAAGCAGGGTCTTTGGGGGGGCATTTTTGGCTAGCTCCTTGTTCTTTCTACATGTGCAGTCCTCCTTAATGTTGTACTGGAAGAAATGGGAAGTCGTATTGAGGACTTACAGAAGAATGTAAATGACCTAATGGTGCAAGCTGGGATTGAAGATTCTATTAAAGAACAAATGGTAAGGTCATTATTAGGAAACTGTTTACCATTTGCATATCTTTTGACTGCTTTCATCATGAAAAATACAATCCCATATTTGTTCACTATGAGAATTACTGTCTCTGTACTACATGGAAAACCTCTAGGAATAATAATAAAAGATTTTCAAATGCTCTTTTCTTTTTTTTTTTTTTTTTTTTTTTTTTTTTTTTTTTTGTCTTTTTTGTCTTTTTCCGTGTCCGGCAACGGATCGTAACCCTCAGTGTTGCCCCCTCACCGGACCGGGGACCGGCAACGGGATTGCAACCCTCGGCGCTGTGCCCGCACCTCGCTCAGCCAGTGAGCGGGAACCGGTCTGTATGTGGGATCCGAACCCTCGGGTGGGAGTGCCGCCGCGCTTCCCAAGCGGCTCACTTATCCAGTGCGCCACCGGGCCGGCCCACAAATGCTCTTTTCTAAATAGACCAACTAAAACACTCTTTGGGCGCTGGCTGGTTAACTCTGTTGGTTAAAGCGTGGTGCTGATAACACCAAGGTTCAGGGTTCGATCCCTATACCTGCCAGCAACCAAAAAAACAAAACAAAACAAAAACACTCTTTGTCATCATTCCTTTAAAAGTGCACATTTTAAATGAAAAATTCTATTATTTAAAAATAGGATTTTCTTAGAATACTTTTTACCTCTACTCCTTAAGTCAGTTTTGAATCAAAACACAGATCACAATGAATTAGAGATTAGGGATTATAACTAGCAGTTTCTGGGCCGAGCCCGTGGCGCACTCAGGAGAGTGCGGCACTGGGAGCACAGCAGCGCTCCCGCCGCGGGTTCGGATCCTATATAGGGATGACCGGTGCGCTCACAGCGCTCACTGGCTGAGCACAGTGCGGCTGGTCTCAAAAAAGGACAAAAATAAAATAAAATAAAATAATAATAATAATAATAATAATACCTAGCAGTTTCTGTTTGAAATAATACATTCTTGTAACCATTTAAAGATGTCATCTGGGCCGGCCCGGTGGCGCACTCGGTAGAGTGCGGCGGCGCTCCCGCCGAGGGTTCGGATCCCATGTAGAGACCGGTCCGCTCACTGGTTGAGCGTGGTGCGGGCGCGACACCAAGGGTTGCGATCCCGTTGCCTGTCGCGGTGCCGGCGCGACACTGAGGGTTGTGATCCCGTTACGTTACCAGTCACGAAAAAAGACAAAAAGGAAAAAAAAAAAAAGATGTCATCTGTATAGATGCAAACTTAGCTGTAAAAAAATTGAAAAGAAAGAAGTCACATGTACATTAACCCCTCAACACATTGCATGAGTGGTTCTGAGGATCCCACTCTGGGCCCCCTATAGTAAAAACATTCCCTTTCTCGTGGGATTTTACATTTAGTCTTCAAGATGCAAATGAATGCTTGGCTTCAGGTCTCAGACTGGATTTATGTCCATGTGACATACATGGAGATACATTGTTTTATTAAAAGACTTGTGTGTATTATTGACCTACTATTTTGAATATATGAGCATGTTTTAATTGAACAATTTAAATGCCTTTCTTTATTTACCGACAATTGTCATTCTAAGTCAGTGGGCAAGTTATCCCTATTTATCCTGCTAAATCAGAGCTGGGTTTACCCATCAGTGACTCATTCATATCTAAGTCTGGTAATCCGGTAAATAAGATCACTGTAACCTGTGCCCTTCTACATAAGAGCTGCAAAACATTGGGGTGGGGGCTCTGAAATTCTGACTGCAGAGTGAAAAACATAGCTTTACCCATTAAAGATCTACCAGCCAGCCTCTCTGTCTTCTCCAGACTGTGTGGACTCTAAGCCCTCTACCCTCCCACCATGAAATTCCAGCTCTGAGGCCCAGGCAGCCTATCAAGAGCTCAGGACCCAAGGGCAGGGACCCAAAGCTTAGGCACAAGTGGTGGTCCAGTAACTCTCAGTATGAGGATAAACTGCCCAGGCTCCAGGTGGCTGTTTTAAATTAGATCAAAAACCCACTAAATATTGGGCATCAAATTAAATGGTTACGTAGTGGTCTAAACTTCATTTTTTTGATGTACATACAACCATTAAAGGCAGCATGAGAGTAGGTCAGATATCTAAAAGTTTATTTAGAAGCTGATAATGCCTTTTAAATGAAAAGAAAAACCGAAGTAAGTTTTAATTGTTGGGATCAATCTATGTTGGTTGTGGTGGGTCTGGGGTTCTTAACATAGCACTTAAGCTATGGATTTCAGGAGATTCTGCAAACCCCTAGAATTGTGTTCCTGTTGAGGAGGAGGGCCCATGATCCCCAAATGTTAAAAACTGCTCTATACCTTGATAGATTTGGCATTTTATCAGTGCTGCCATTAATATCTGTAACACATGTTCTGCATCTATTTAAAATACAGATGGACAGCATATTATTGAAAAAGTATGTTTTCCTGGATGGTCTCAGTGATTAGTCACAGCAATGGCATATTGATAGAGTAGTAATGTTTTCTTGTTTGAAGAGTACATGCTGTTCATTTTGAGCTATGAAGCCACACTGACTCCGATCTGATTAAAACGAACATCATTTAACATTTATGTTTTTCTGCATACTGAATTTTATACAAAACTGTTTTGAAAATTACTGGAAATTAAGATACTTTATTGAAAACTTTGGATTTGAGTTTATTTAACCGTACATTAATTGGTATATAAATCAACCTTTACCTCTTTCAAAATTTTTTCTTACAGACCTGAAGATGTTATTGGACAAGTCACTTGAAACTGATGATATGAAAACTGTACTTTTTGAGTTATAATCTATGTAACATGAATTCCAATTTCCAGTATTTAAAAATTCATTTTAGGGCCAGCCTGTGGCTCACTCGGGAGAGTGCGGTGCTAATAACACAAAGGCCATGGGTTCGGATCCTATATAGGGATGGCCGGTTCGCTCACTGGCTGAGCATGGTGCTGACAACACCAAGCCAAGGGTTAAGATCCCCTTACCGGTCATCTTTAAAAAAAAAAAAAAAAAAAATTCATTTTTATTTTGTCTTTTGATTAAAAGAACAAAGGCAATGAAATAGGAATATAATTCAGAAGGTGATTAGCTACTTACCAAAGATGGTTGGAAACAATGGCAAAATATTTTTCAATGCATGCCTGATATTTATAAATCAAGGAAGAAAAGCATAACTTGATTAGTTCAACTTTTTCCAAATTTGAGTTATATATAGATCTTTTTCAAAAAGATCATAAGAATTTTTCTGATGGAAGCTTTAAATAACTGCATTCCAACTATTCTTAGCCACATGCATTTTGGAAAGACTCATTTTAATGTGTCCAGTGAAAGGAGATTCTGACAGCAGTTGTTCTCCAAACTAAATAAGACCCCAAAACTCCAAACCAAATCAAACCGCACTGAATAAACAAGAGAAGAGGTGATTGAACCAGGTTACCTTCCATATCTTACCTTTGAGCTCATTTTTTCTCCCACAGAGGTGTCCTGAGTCCTGAGGTCGCCCTTCACTCCACTCCACTCCGTAGAAGTAATTACTAAAGAAAGGCACCAAGATGAAACTTAAGCTCGTTTTGTAGGTTATATAGAGAACCTTTCAAATAATCACTCCTTCTCTTCGAGCCAAAGTAATATAGAGCTATTATCTTCTAAAAAAGAGGTCAGTTATAGTCTCTCATTCAAAAAAAATAACATTATTCCTGTGTATTACAAATCATATTCTTCATACAAAACTCAAAATCACCTGTAATTCTGCCACCAATGAACAACTCTTAAACTTTTCTTTATGCATACAATTCTCACAGTTGATCATATTGCTTATAATCTAATATCCTGCTCTCTTTTCCTATCATAAACATTTTTCCCATGTGAAAATTTTGTGCACACTTTTTTTCTTTGGCTTCCTAGTATTCTATCATGGCTGTAACAAGCACTTTAGGTTACAGGTTAACTATTTTCTTGGACATTGACGTTGTTTCCCCCTTCCATACTATTATAAATAACGCCATAATTCAGTTATCCATGAATTTGTGCTTATTTCATTAGGGTATGAGATAGGTAGTTCAGTTGGTTAGAGCACAGCCTTATCACTGCAAGGCACAAGGTCATGGGTTCGGATCCCTGTACAGCCAGCCTACAAAAAAAAAAAAAAAAAAAAAAAAAAAAAAGAAAAAAAAAAGAACCACCCTAAAAACCAAGCCAAATGCATCCAAGAAGGGAAGCTCCCCTTGATACTCCAACAGTGGTGCATGCCTGTCTAGTCGAAAGCTTTAAAATTGCATCACTTAAATTCTGTATTCTTGGTAGTTTAAAATTATGATACTTCGGGGCCGGCCCGGTGGCACACTGGATAGTGCGCCGCTTGGGAAGCACGGCGGCGCTCCCGCCCGAGGGTTCGGATCCCACATACAGACCGGTTCCCGCTCACTGGCTGAGCGAGGCGCGGGAGCAACACCGAGGGTTGCGATCCCGTTGCTGGTCCCCGGTCCGGTACGGGGGCAACACTGAGGGTTGCGATCCGTTGCCGGACACGGAAAAAAAAAAAAAAAAAAAAAAAAAAAAAAAAAAAAAAAAATTATACTTCCATTTGATTATGTGAAAAATCTCAAAGCATCCTAAATCAAAATATAATTTTAGTAGAAACTACAGTGGATATTTGAGTTGAAATAAACCAAGCAGATTTGAATCCATAGAACACACTTTATAAACCCAGTACTTTACAGAAATTAAGTAGAAAAGAGCACTTTAATGAGTTATTAACTAAAATAAAAATTCCAAGACTGTCAAATATATACTAACTTCTTTCTAAATAAAGTTCCAAGCTGATAACCTGGCATTTAACATCTCAACTATTCACTCAAACCATGGACACCTACCTTTAAGGAAATCATTTGGCATTATATAACATCAATACCTGTTTCAATATTTTCCTTACGTTTTTATAAGTGATTGCTATTTTCAGCACGATTACCTTTATTTAAAAGGCATCTGGCTGCTCCTATAAAGAAAAGAGGGAAATAGATGAATTTATATGTTTATTCTGCTTTAATATTGATTATTTAAAGATGTATATCGCTAAAGTAGATTAATACAAAATTTGAGGGCCGAGCCCGTGGCGCACTCAGGAGAGTGCGGCGCTGGGAGCACAGTAGCGCTCCCACCGCGGGTTCAGATCCTATATAGGGATGACCAGTGTGCTCTCAGCGCTCACTGGCTGGGTGCGGTGCGGCTGGTCTCAAAAAGGACAAAAATAAAATAAAATAAAATCTGAGCAGAAAGCAGTTTATTCATGGAGTACTTACATAAACTGGAGTTAGTTCAATGTCAATGCTATATTCATATACCTATAATTTAAAACTCATTTAACACAGTTATGAAACTTGTGAAAGCATAAAGCTTAATAATAAAGGGTTGAATCTGCACGAAAGAAGTTCTGGGTGCTATTTTCTGAAGTTCTAAATGCTCAAATTTTAAGTGAAAACACACTTAACTTCCTCTCTTTATCAGAGTATACTCATTTAACATGCAAACCAGGTTACAGGTAAACACGGATGCAACATCACTTCCACCATGTATCTTGCCAGATCTATCACCATAGACTGTGAGCTTTCTCCTCGAACCTCCTTTAGCTCCTCCAAACCCTCTTCTATTCTGGGCCAAAAAGATATTTTCAGAACTAAAATCCAATCCTGTCACCCCCTCACTCCCAAGTCAAAGGTTCCATAGCTGCCCTGGGCTGTGCCCCCACCCTGCCTGTACCTAATCCCCCAAATTCCCCAGTCCTAGGTAGGCCTTTAAAATCTGACCTCAGCTTGAAGATAGTTTCCTCAGACACTTTCCCTGAGCCCCGTCCAGGTCAGCTGTGCTGCTGTGTGGTCCCTTGGCCCTCCGCTTGCTGGGCCCTGGCAGCCAGGTGAGCCTCTGTGAGCCCTGGTCTGGCCCCTCTATGAGGCAGCAACCAGTGTGTGCCCAGCGACCCAGGAGCTACTCAAAGAGTGTTTGGAATTAACAAAATTCAAGAGTTCCAAAATACTTTGCACTGTTCTATATATGACGGTTTTTGTTTGTGGAGATGTTGAGAGCTGTGACCACGTGATTGAAGGCCAGAGGGAGGACGCAGTCTGACATGGTGGCTGTGGGAAGACCGTCTGAGGTGCCCTGGACTGCTCAGGGCAGAACCAGTCTCATCAGGACACTGCTGGTACTCTGCTGATAGCTTTTGATAAGAAGAGAGCACCAGGATCAGGTGCGCTTTAAAAGCCACTAATGAAAATGATGCAGAGAAGGCTATTCAAGACGGCACCACATGGCCTGTCCTCCCAGGTGTGCCCCTTCTGATTTTCTTTCCTGGTCAGCACCTGAACTTTCAGCTAAGAAACCTGGTGAAGCCATGAATTTACCCTGCATTGTAATTTTTGGGTGTGGTTTCTTAGAGTAGGCTAGAAGGTAGATGCTCTGATTCTGCTGGTGCCCGGGGGTCCTCATCCCTTCTCTGCATGGGCCCAGTGCAAGGCAGGATGCACATGTGACAATCCATTGCACACACACACCAGTGTTTTCACATTTCAGATCTTTATTTTAAACATCTTAAAACTCTGTAAATGGCACCATGCTGTATGAGAACAACAGGTCTTCAAAAAGTTTATGGAAGGATTCGTATTATCTTTCAATTTTCCACAAACTTTTAAAAGGACTGCTATGGTTTGAATGTCGCCCAAGGTCATGTGGGACATTAACCCCCAATATGGTGGTGGAAGGGGGGGCCTTTAAGAGGTGGTTGGATCGGGAGGACCGTGCCCTCATAAGTGGGTTATACACGACTAGTTACGGGGTAACTAGTTACCCTGAGTTATGCCAGTTGTTGGGTTGAGTCAATAGCTACACTAATTGTATGGCTAGGCATTTCATAACTAAAGCCAAAATGTTTCACTATTTTGGTTTATACTAAGTTTCCATTGTATTGTCGGAGCCGGGGTTCAATGGAGCCAGGGTTCAAATCCTTCAAACCCTTCACACGCAGGTTCATGCTAGGTAGTTAGGAAAGATTGCAGGAACCATTGGTAGATGACACGAGCTCAGTCCTTAGCAGTAGCAGCAGCAGAAGCAGCAATGGCAATGGCCTCTCGGGGCATCCCAGGGGCACTGGCAGCAAAAGCCTCCAGCAGCAGTAGCAGCCTCCCCATGGCACCCCGTCCCCCCGGGACATCCTGCAGACAGGGGGCACTGTGGATTAGTGCCATTCGTCCTTTATACTTAAGTCATAACCCAGGATACCTGGCTGCACGTGTGCAATTACGTTAAGACAATAACCAAGGAACACTTGGGTGCGCGTGCCTATTTACATCAAATGCTTAGCAAGATTCTGAACATCAGAGGGGCCCTGACCATTTTCCTTCACTTTCCCTACATGGATTGATCCATGCATGGAGTAAGGGGTTGACAGTTTAATGGTGGCTGTGGTTCTGATGGCTCTGAAACAGATTAAGGCTAGGCCTGTGAACCCAACTGACTCCATTTTCCCTGCAGAGGACACTTTGTTACTTTACACTCCTCAGTCATGAGACCCCTCAGAGCAAATGATTACTCCATGGGCTGCCCTGACAGACTGAGATGAGAAGAAACAGATATTTGCTGAGTTGCAAAACCCCTCCCCAAGGCTTGTTTACTATAATTGTAAAAGTTAGAGACTAATCTTAAGACCTCTTTAGGAATTCCCACCTGCGCACAAAGCATCAAGGTGACTGCTACAGTGACCCTCCTGGGGTGACAATGATGAACACCACTGCCTACTGAGCACGTACCCATGACGCAACCAGGAAGAACAGAACGGACCACCTCCAGTGACAGTGGCCTGCCACCCCTTAACTCCTTTCCCTATAAAGGACCCTAAACAGCTCCCCTCGGGGGGCCAGCCTTACTGTTGCTACCCCGCTTATGCATGTCTATCTCCTCTTTTAATAAAGCGTTGGTTGCTTTACTGTTGGGTACATTGTTCATTTCTATGACTTTGGAATCTGAGAGCCTAATTTAATCACTGGCAAAAATTGGAAAGCTTTGGGCAACAGAGAGGACTCTAGGTGCAAGAAGCAAGTGGCCACTGGGACTATTTTGCTCCCATGTCTCTGCTGCTGGTAGATCTCTCCTGGAGTCCCTGGCCTAAATTCTGACAAGGCAATGCTTTATTCTCTTTAGCTTTCTCTGATTTTCTGAACCCTCTTCTGTTTGTTGAATTGTATCCACTTCCGTATAGGTAAACCCTGGAGGGCTCCTGGCTATGCTTTGTTTTTCTGATTTAAATCTAGTTGATACTTTTCTTCTTTATGCTGAAAACAGTGGGGAGAACTGCTTTCATCAATTACTGTTAATGGAATAGGTTGGCCCTGCCGATTAGGACTAGGCTAAACTAGACCCACTTCTCCTCTTTTCTGTTTGCTTGGTTAGACATTTAGTTGAGTACCAGTAATCTGAATAAACCTTCCAATCCTCGCACCAACTTTTGGACTTTCAGGTCATTTGTTTAAGGCGAGAGGGCAGCCGAGCCTGGCTTGTCGGTAACAGTTCCATAAGGAGAGTGAGTGGTTAGCTCTCTTGCTCATGCCATTCTCTCTCCATTTGACACCTCGAGTTACTGTAGAAAAAGGCCCTCACCACGTGCATTCCCTGTACTATCGACTTCCCAGCCTCCAAAACTGCAAGAAATAAATTTCGTTCCTGTATAAATGACCAGTTTCAGGTATTCTGTTGTACCCTCGTATGTGGCCTTCTGCATCTTGCTTTTCCATTTAGTAGTATGAGATCCACCTGTTAATATGTGTAGCTCTCATTCAATCCCTAATTGCTGTGCAATAGTCCTCTGAATTATCCATTTTCTATTTGACTAATATTGTTTCCAAATAATGCTGCAATAAACATTCTTGCCTATTTCCTTGTGTACACATGCCTGTTTCTCTAGGGAACTTGGTTACTTACTGTACTGTGCACCTCCTAGGCTTATTGCCTCTGTTAGCTGCCACCACTCATTCCTGGACTTTGCCTAAAAGCCATTCTGGGAAGATGGGAAACAAAAATCACCAGGAGCACAGAGAACCACTGATTAATTTCAACCCAATTAAAGCAACACAGCACAGAAGATGAGACAAGGTTTGGTAACCATGCACATCTGGGCTGTGCATTCACATCCTCTGCAGCTAGTTGTACACTGGGGCAATCTAAGCTTTAGTTTCCTTCTCTGCAGAGTAAGGGAGTTCTTCAAAAAACTCATGGAAAGGTCTGTATTATCTTTTAATTCTATTTTTCCACTAACTTTTTGAAGTGCCCTTGTATCTACCTGGTAGGTGGATGTAAGGATTTGAGAAAATTACTTACAAAGCACTTAGCTCAGGGCAAGATATACAGTAGGTACATAATAATGAGATAAAAATTGAAACTGAGTCCAAATCATTATAAATTCAAGTATATTGCAGACATAAAGCACCAGTGAGATATTACTAAAATCAAGTGTGAATGAACTTATTACATCTCATATGTTACAGACTGAACATTCATGTCCCTTCTAAATTAATATGTTGAAGCCTTAACTCTCAGTGTGTCTCTATTTGTTGATGGGACCTCTAAGGAAATAATTAAGGTTAAATGAAGTCATGAGGATGGGGCCCCAATCCGACAGGACTAGTGTCCTTATTAAGAGACACCAAAGAGCTTCTCCTCTGTGTGCATACACCAAGGGAAGGCCCTCCAAAAGTCAGCAAGAGCCCTTGCTAGGAACCAAACTGCCTGGAGCCTTAATCTTGGACTTCCAGATTCCAGAACCATGAGAAAATAAATTCTGTTGTTTAAGCCACCCAGTCTGCAGTATTTTGTTATGGCAGCACTGGCAGACTAATACAATATGCAACACATTTACAATGAATGTACAATAAACATACAAATGTGGAATGTAATTCTTTGCTTATCTCTTTCTGGTAAGGGCTAATAAAGCTATTATCAGTAAGATATAATTCACATTCCATACAATTCACCCCATTAAAATATACAACTCAATGATTTTTTTTTTTTTTTTTTAAAAAGATGACCGGTAAGGGGATCTTAACCCTTGACTTGGTGTTGTCAGCACCACGCTCACCCAGTGAGTGAACCAGCCATCCCTATATGGGATCCGAACCCATGGCCTTGGTGTTATCAGCACCGCACTCTACCGAGTGAGCCACGGGCCGCCCCACAACTCAATGATTTTTTTTTTTTTTTAAAAAAAAGATGACCGGTAAGGGGATCTTAACCCTTGACTTGGTGTTGTCAGCACCACGCTCACCCAGTGAGTGAACCAGCCATCCCTATATGGGATCCGAACCCATGGCCTTGGTGTTATCAGCACCGCACTCTACCGAGTGAGCCACGGGCCGCCCCACAACTCAATGATTTTTTTTTTTTTTTAAAAAAAAGATGACCGGTAAGGGGATCTTAACCCTTGACTTGGTGTTGTCAGCACCACGCTCACCCAGTGAGTGAACCAGCCATCCCTATATGGGATCCGAACCCATGGCCTTGGTGTTATCAGCACCGCACTCTACCGAGTGAGCCACGGGCCGGCCCACAACTCAATGATTTTTGGTATGAGTTGTGCAACCACCACCATAATTAATTTTAGAACATTTCTATCATCTCAAAAAAAGAAACTCTGTACCCACTGGCTACCACTCCCCTATTCCCCCATCCCTCCGTCTTAAATAACCACTAATCTACCTTCTTTCTTGAAGGATTTGCGATACTTAATATAAATGGAATCATACAACATGTGGTGACTGTTTTCTTTCACTTAGCCTAGTTCTCAAGAATCACTCATTTTGTTGCATGTATCACTATTTCATTTCTTTTTATGACTGAATAATATCCATTGTATGGATGTACCATACTTTGTCTGTTCATCCATTGACGGACATTTGGGTTTCCACATTTTGGTTATCGTGAATGCTGCTATGTACAAGTTGTTATGTGGACATACATGTTCAATTCTAGAATTGAAACTGCCAGGTCAGATGGTAACACCACGTTTAACTTTTCGAGGACCTGCCTGCCTGTTTTCCAAAGTGGACCCACCATTTTAACATTACTGCCAGCAGAGTATGAGGGTTCTAATTTCTCAACATCCTGGCCAACACTTGAGATAATCTTTTTGAACCTAGCCATCTTAGTGGGTGTGAGGTGGTATCTCATTCTGGTTTTGATTTGCATTTCCTTAATAAGCAGTGGGGTCGAGCATCCTCTCACGTGTGCACTGGCTGTTAACTTCTTTGGGAGAAATGTCAGGAGTGTAGTACTGTCTGTTACGCACTAGGCACTTGAAGTCACACAGACTCTTCAGTCCCTCACTGTGATATGGTACTATACTCCCTATTTTATAAATGGGAAAATTAATGCTACAGAGATTAAACTACAGATTTGCATTTGAATTTTAAATCCATTTAAAAAGCACACACTCATTTGTATGTGTATATAAAATAAGCTTCACTTTTTGGGAAGAACTCGTTTTAACAATAAATCAATTTAACAGCAGCAGTGAGCACTGTTTTACTGATGTGCTTGCTAGGCACCAGGTTAGCAGAACTGTGTACAAGGCAGACACCACTATCCCCCTAACAAAATGAGAAAACGGAGACTCAGGGAAGGTAACCTGCCCAAGGCCACTCAGTAACGGCAGAGACTGAGCCTGAAGCCAGAGGGCTCCAGGGTATGCTCAGAACCACTTCTTGACTCTCATTTCACACTGTGAGAGTGCTGAGAAGTGACAGGGACAGTCCCAACCAACCATGCACACTGCTAGGATAAGAGACGGAGCAAAAAAAAACCCTAGACCATAATGACTTTTTAACTGTATGGATTGAAGGTTCATGGTTTCTACAGAAAATACAGTGTGTTTAAATATAGGAAGAATAAGAAATATCCCTCCTACTCCTTAAGGGGAAGGCTCCAAGCAATCAACATTTTATCAGTTTTTAAAACCAGAATAAGATTAAGCCTTCCGATTCTGTTATTGGTTGAACTGTCACCCAAACTCCATCTATTAAAGTCCTAACCCTCCATACCTCAGACTGTGGCCTTTTGGGGCATAGGGTTGTTGCAGATGTATTTAGTTATTATGAATAGGGTGGGTCCCCAATGGTGTTCTTATGAAAGGGGGAAATCTGGAGACAGACACACCTACAGGAAGAGCGCCATGTTTTGAAGGCAGAGATTGGGGTTGAAGAATCTACAAGCCTAGGAATGCCAAGGGTTGCCAGCAGACCTCCAGGAGCTGGGGGAAGAGGCCTAGAACAGGTTCTCCCTCACAACCTTAGAGAGAACCAACCCTGCCGACACTCTGATCTCAGACTTCCCACCTCCAGAATCGTGAGACAATAAATGTCTGTTGTCAAAGCCACTCAGTTTGTGGTACTCTGTTATGGCAAACCTAGCAAACTCATCAAGTACGCAAAATACAACAGCCTCAGAGGATAAACACCTTAACTTCACTCCAAGGATAAAGATGAGAGTTACCTTCGACCACTGCAATCAGTAACCTATACATCCAGTGTCTTAAGAACACAGTTAAGGCTGTTCCCACTACTGTGAACTTGTTTATTTCATCTGGTTGAGGCTGCAAGCCTCCTCTCAAGGGTCCTCCAGCCTTGAGCTTCGTGTACTTTTCCAAAGGCTTTAACAGTATGAAGCATCCCCAAATGAAAACAGCTCCACAGCATGCACCACGCGGCTCAGTATCTGTACTTCGTGGAGTAGTCCTTGGGGGACACGACCAGGCCACGGCCCTTGCGGGCTCCGCGATACACAGTCTCTATTATGTCCACCATCTCCTGCTTGTCTTCCATGGCCCAGTTAATCTTGTTGTTATTGCCAGTGCCCAGGTCAATCATGATGTGCTTGTTCCTGCAAAGAGAAAAGGGCATCAACGCTCCTGAAAATGTTTGTAAAAAAGAATTCTATGGAAAAAATGCCGTAATCTTCCCATTGTTGCAACCTCTTGTTAACATCATTTAAGGCAAGGGCACGTACAATCAACAGACTGTACTATGACTCAGGAGAAAGCTGGAAACAACCTAAATGCTATTTTTAAAAACTGCAGTGCACTCACTGTCCACCAAGTTTTCTGTATTTCCTTAGGACATATAATATTTCCTAAAGGGTCATTAAAGGGTCAAAGGACAGTTTTAGTCACTTGGAAAGACAAATTGTTTTCCAGTGGGTTGTATCAGTTTACCTGAAAAAAGCACTGTGTAAGTTTTTCACAGTGTTCTTATGAGCACTTACCATAAATTTTATTAAAAGCGCTACAACTGTGAAATGAAAATGACATTTTGCATTTCTATGAATAGGGAAGTAGATAATTCTTTACATACTTACTTTTTGAGATGTTATATTTTTTCCTATAAATTTATATGTGCACTTTACGAAAATAAAGGTTAACCTTTTGTTGTACTTGCATGAATTTTTCCTGCTTTGTTGAAGATCAATTTTTACTAATTTAACTTTTCAGTTCCACAAGATCACACATTTGGCTCGACCCTCTCTACCATGGGAAGTGCTCACTGTGAGGTCTCTCATTTGGCCTCCTCGCAACCAGAGCGAGCCAAAAGACAAATCTGATATTCCTCTTTTGCTTCACACATTCACTTCCAGGATGGCATTCCAAGTCCTCATACTGGCCCAGGAATCCCGGGACCCAGGCCCTCCCCTCTTCACCCTCTCACCAGCCACGTACAAGTCATCCCTCCCTCCTGCAGGTCCCCATGCCCAGTGTGCTCAGGCCTCTGCTCTGCGGGAATGCACTGAGCATGTCTGTTCTTGAACACCCCCGCAGCCCTGTCTCATTCAGACACGCCTCCTCAGCGTTAATGTCTGTAAACACCTGTCCCCAGTTCTTCCCTGCTTCTGTTCGCTGATGTACTCAGCTGTTTCTTCTATCAGACGAAGTTCCGTGAGAGCAGGAACCTATCTTGTCTGCTGTTATATCCCCACACCAGACCATAAAATAAAACCTGGTGGGGGCTCATTATATATATTTGGTGCATAAATTAATGAAGTACTAATACTTGTGTTAGTATTCTGGGTCACAGAAACAGTAAAAGGAGATTTTGCCTCCTTTTCTGAGCACAGCATCGGTCCTAAAAATATCAAAATACACAGAACACACACTGCCACCACCCCAATGCTGGGCCATGCAGCCTCCAGCTGCAGCCCCAGCCCCACGGTGGCTTCACCACACGCTGTGGGAGGCACAGCCCCAGGATGTCCCTCCCTGCTCCCGCTGGAAGAATTTTGAGGAGCATGAAAGAAAAGGCCTAGACAGCCCTGAACAGATCGAGCAGAAATATGGGCTCTAAATCGCTGCCAGTGAGGGCTCAGAAGAAAGCAAGGAAGTTGTTCCTGAGACACAGAGGAAGGCGGGTCCTTGTTACACGGTGGCAGAATGACAGGGACATTGTGACCCGCAGTTATGAAAAAAGCAGAACTTGTAAGCAACGAACGTGGACACTGAGCATAGGAAATTTCTGGGCGAGGTCCGGTAGATGCTGCCTGATTTCTTTCTGCTGCTCACAGTAAAACGAGTAGAGAGAGACAAACTGGTACATGCACTGCTAAAAGGAATAGATTCTCAGCCTCTCCTGGTGGCAAAAGATGCTGAAATTCAGAAACGGCTGCTGAACATGCAGCACAGAGAAAAACACAAGGATATGACCATTAGACCTTTTGCAGAAAACTAGGAGAGGTCAAAAGGTCAGAGTACTTGGGCACAAGGGATGAAGGGTGTGCCTCCTGGGTCTTCCCAGTCATCAGGCCCCGGGAAGCCTGAGGGCGCCCCCTCATTGTTTCTGGTGGAGGGCATCCCCCAACACCCAGAAATAGTGCCATTTGGACTGCAAGGGACAGAAAGGACCAGGTAGGAGGAGGCTGATCTACTACCCAGCTGCAAACACCTTTCATGAAAAAGGAAAATCTGGGGCAGAACCCCTCCCAGAGGGCAGGGTGTGGAGCCAAGAGGATGACCCCAGGCCTGAGGCATCACGAGTTCATGTCTCTGCATCAGAGTCTCCCTATTTCCTCCCATGTCCCCCTTTCTGAAGCAGGCACTTCCTACACCTGCCACGCTGTGTTGGGGGTGGTGGGCCTCACTTGTCTGTCTCACAGGTTCACAGGCAAAGAGGAGTGGACCCCAGAAGCTGTGTGTGTGAATCTTCCTGCAGAACCTCATCCACACCTGATTTAGATGATCTCCAGGAATTGTGAGGAGCATATCCTGCTACGAGCGGGATGTAAACCTTCAGGAGCCAGAGGGCAGACTGCAGTAGGCAAAATGCTAAAATGTGCCCCCAAGATTTCCTCCCCTAATCCTCAGACTGTTAATATGATGAGACTTTATGCCTACGGTTCTGATACACACCAGTGAGAGGGAATTTCACAGATGTGACTAAGGTTCCTAATCAGCTGACTTTAAAACAAGGAGAATGTGGAGGAACGGATGAAGAAAATGTGGTGTATGCACACAATGGAATACTATCCAGCCACAATAAAGAAGGAAATCCTGCCATTTGCGACAACATGGGTGAATGCAAAGACTTTATGTTAAGTGGAATGAATAAGCCAGACACAGAAAGACAAACACCACATGATCTCACTCATTTGGAATCTCAAAAAGCTGATCTCACAGAAGTAAAGAGTAGAATGGTGGTTACTAGAGGCTGGGTGGTTAGCGGGGAGAGGGGGTTGGGGAGATGTTGGTCAAAGAATACATATTTACAGTCAGATAGGAGGAATCAGTTCAAGAGGTCCATTGTATAGCAAGGTGACTACAGTTAATGGTGATATATTCTTAAAAAATGCAAATAGAGTGAATATTAAATGTTCCCACCACAAAAATCACAATACATGAGGTAATGTATTACTTACCTAGATTTAACCATTCCACAATGTATACGTAGTTCAAAACATCATGTTACACATGATAAATACAGATAATTTTTTTTTCTTTTAAAGATGATCAGTAAGGGGATCCAAACCCATGGCCTTGGTGTTATCAGCACCACACTCTCCCATGTGAGCCATGGGCTCACACTAACACAAGTAATTTTATATGTCAGTTTAAAAATAAATAAATTTGGGGCCGGCCCGGTGGCGCACTGGATAGTGCGCCGCTTGGGAAGCGTGGCGGCGCTCCCGCCTTAGGGTTCGGATCCCACATACAGACCGGTTCCCGCTCACTGGCTGAGCGAGGCATGGGGGCGACGCTGAGGGTTGCAATCCCGTTGCCGGTCCCCGGCCCGGTACGGGGGCAACACTGAGGGTTGCAATCCGTTGCCGGACACGGAAAAAAGACAAAAAAATTTGGGGCCGGCCCGGTGGCGCACTGGATAGTGCGCCGCTTGGGAAGCGTGGCGGCGCTCCCGCCTTAGGGTTCGGATCCCACATACAGACCGGTTCCCGCTCACTGGCTGAGCGAGGCGCGGGAGCAACACCGAGGGTCGCAATCCCGTTGCCGGTCCCGGTCCGGTACGGGGGCGACACTGAGGGTTGCGATCCGTTGCCGGACACGGAAAAAGACAAAAAAAAAAAAAAAAAGAATAAATAAATAAATAAATAAATAAATTTGAAAAATAAAATGAGATTATCCTGGATTATTTGAGTGAGTCTAATCACATGAACTCTCTAAAAGCTCAGGTGTCTTCTCAGGTGGAGCTGGAAGTGAGCAAGGCCGTGTGAAAAAGACCCCATGTGCGGTGCTGGGCTTGAAGGTGGGGCCTCTAAAGCAGGCAGTGGCCCCAGCTGATAGAAGCAGGGAAACAGAGACCTCAGACCTGCAACTACCAGCCCTGGATTTGACCAGCACCATGAATGAGCCCAAGAGGAGTCTTCCCTGACTCTCCAGATGAGCGCCCGGCCCATGATTTTGGCCTTGTGAGACCCTGAACAGAGAACCTAGCTGATCCTGCCTGGATGTCTTGCCTGCAGGACTGTGAGCTCATATACGGGTGCTAACACAGAATACAAAACTAACACACACCCTGTCCAACCACGCAGACCCTCCTTACTAATTAAGACAGTTCTATTTTCACAGTATGGCCTAATGCTCACTCTGCTTCTTACCAGCTGTTGTAGTGACTACAGTAAGAGATGTTGACAAGCAAAAACAACATCAAATGGTGATTTCTTTCCAAATTAAATCTCCACAACAGACTTTTGAGCTGATAAAGTAATCTTGTGCTTATAAGCAAGATTCAAGTTCAGGTTTTCCTTTTAGGTATCACCCAAGGACACTACTTGAAAATCACTGGTATCATATTTATCATATTTAATAAATGGGTTATTATAAAGATATTTTTCATCAACAGATTATATTTAAAGGTATCTTGTCTTTTGTCTTTTTTTCCGTGTCCGGCAACGGATCGCAACCCTCAGTGTTGCCCCCGAACCGGACCGGGGACCGGCAACGGGATCGCAAGCCTCGGTGTTGCTCCCGCGCCTCGCTCAGCCAGCGAGCGGGAGCCGGTCTGTATTTGGGATCCGAACCCTCGGACGGGAGCGCCGCCGCGCTTCCCAAGCGGCGCACCATCCAGTGCGCCACCGGGCCGGCCCTATTTAAAGGTATCTTAAATGTCAATATGAATGTCTTCCATTTAATTATAATTCATCTACATTTCTGGGCAAAGTTTTTTCAAAGGGGTAACTTGTTTATGAGTAAATGCTAAAACCAGAATTGTTACTTCAAAAATTATTTAAAAGATTCAGATTTATTCCCTCTAAAGAAAATAATCTAAAGATATCTTGACTACATTAAAATTGTAGACCAACAATATTCCACTTGAATAACAACTTTAACAGAACAAGCATACCTGAAGAAAAACATGACTGTACATGGGTCGTACAACTCATACATCTTGTTGAAGTCAGGTACTTCTGTGATATCTACAAGATAAATAACTGCAAAATTTTTAACCTAAAAGTAAAGGAGATTAAAAAAATAAATAACAGATCAACTTGGCTTTCGTTCAATAAAAACACATTAAAAAACAAAACAAAAAAGAATCTGTGCATAAAATGACAATTTTCAAACTTTTTCCCAGTAGAGCCCAGTAGAGCTAACTAAAGAAACCCTCAGGACCCTGGCCATTTGGCTGCTGACACCCCAACTTTACCATTTCTTGGAACAGTTTAGGAACTAGCTAATCCTTACTCAAGCAACAAGTTACGAAGGTCCTACAGAAAATGTCCACAGACATGTTATTCATGCTGATCTAGTAATACTCTACACAAACTTTTGCAAACACTTAATGACAGCATCAAATAATTGCTCTAAAACAATTCAACCACCCATTTCCTCCCAATTACTTAGGTATGAACACTCACAAATACTAACAAACAGTACCCAAATGCTACCGTATTTAACAAATTTTATTTTTTCTGTAATTTTTTCTTTAACTGCAAGTTCATCAGAAAACATTTAGAAAAACCAAAAAAATAAATAAAATAAAGTCACCTCCAATTCCAAAACCCAGAGGTAACTGCTATTAATATTTCTGCTACATTCTTTCCCATCTTTTTTCCTGGGTATATTAAAAATTCTGTTTATACTGTTTTAACAAAATGTGTTCATACTACAATATTTTGTATCCAGCTTTAATTATCCAGCTTAATCACCTTCTTGAAGTGTTCATACTACAATATTTTGTATCCAGCTTTAATTATCCAGCTTTAATCACCTTCTTGAAGTATCTACTTTCCAAAAACCCAATTTTTATGGCTGCATACTTCATCAAATGGCTCTGCCAGCATTTTACCTTCTGCTACTTTTTCCCTGATTCTTCATGAATATAAATAACTCAGATTTTTCATTAATATCAATTATTTGCCTGTAAACATTTTTACCTTTAAATCTGTGTACATACTTCATTATTTCCTGACGATAATTTCCTAAAATAGGATCTCTGGTATGGAGGATATGGCATTTTAAAGGCTCCTTTTAAATATTATCTATGCAAAATACCTCACTACAGAAGTGAAGACAAAATAGCCACAGGCATTAGAAAAGTAGAGGTCATATTTCATTTTTTATCCCTACAATGCCTTGCCAAGGGACAGACATACATAAATACCAATAAAAATTACATTAAATATTAACTTATGGAATCAACATGCAAATATTAAATTATTCTAAAAATAAAGGACACAGGGTTATAAATTGTGCATGTTAGAAAAAAGATCACAATGAATTTTAATCATCCTTTTCTTATATGTAAAAAATATTAAATAACAAAACCACTTAAATTTGTGGGCATTTAATAGAGGGCAACTGAATAAATACAACTAGTTTAAAGACACAAAGACGTTTCTCCTTTTGCCTGCAAACTCCATCTGGTGCACTCCATCTAACGCCGTCTGAATTCTAACAGCAGCAAACCATCCTGTCCAGCTCACACAGACAAAAACCTGAATGTCCTCTTACCTCCCCAGACTGGTTCAAGGAACATGTGAGAAACCACTGTGTGCAAGGCACCCCTCGCTCATGAGTTCTAATTCTTCCAACACCCCTAAATAGTGACTTTGCTGATGTTTTACATATGATGGAATTCAGGTCTGGAAGGGTCCTGAGGTGCCAAGCCACATGGGGGAGGAGGTGGCAGTGCTGAGATTCAGCCCACATCTGGCTGTGAGGCCCAACCTCTAGAGGAGACTGCCTGGGTCTGAAAGGAATCAGCCTGCCCAAAAGAGGCAGAGGCAGAGGCCATGGGAGGGCGGGGAATTTATCAGCTAAGAGCATTCCATGTGTAAAGAGGAAGATACAAATGGGAGTGGCCAAGTCCTAGATCCAGCACCTGGAAGCAGAGCTGGGAGAAGGTGAGGCTGGAAATGCAGGCAAGACCAGACCACACAGGGCCTTTTGCACTTAAGGAATCGGGCTATCTGTTTATCTCTACGTAAAGAAGAGTTGAAGAGTTCAGTTTTGTACATAGTAAATTTGAGAGAACTAGAACATCCAGAGGAAAGTTCCTATAGGTGGTGTGTGGCATGGATTGGAGCTGAGCACAGGAGTCCGGGCTGGAGAGAGCTGCCTCAGCGCTGCCACCTGCCTCCAGCAGTGACGCAAAGATGCCAGGAGAGGCTTTGGAGTCAGCGCAGAACCCACTGCAGAGCCAAGGGCACAAAAGGGAAGGCTGGGGGAGACACCGGCACACTGAGAAACCAAGACAGGAGACTCCAGGGCACAAGCTGTATTTAGCGCCAGAGAAAGGTCAAGTCAGACAAGGATTGAAAAGTGCCTGTGACTCACTCCTGGAAGGTCACTGTGATAGTGGAGGTCTGAAGAACAAAGGCGTTAAGTGTGGACAATCCTCGTGGGAGGCCTGGTTCCCACACAGAGAGGGAAGGGGCCAAAGGAGGCAGGCACTGAAGCAGGAGGTGGTGTGTCTCTCCTGGCCACCCACTCCCCTCTTCTACTGGTGACATAAGAAATGGCATCTGCGCGACAGAAAGAGGTGAGTGCGAGTAGCATCAGCTGAGCAAACGTCCAAGAGCCTTTGCTGGAAGTGTTATTTTCACAGTCATGGAGAGTACTCTTGATCATGGGGACTATGTAAAAGCAGCCACATATTTTTCAGCAGAACAGTTCTGTGATTTCCTGGCAAAAGTTAACAGGCCAAAATTTAAGGTTCTGCCTGCATCTAAATTTCAATAAGCAGAGATACTATCTTCTATTACTTCACACTAAAAATGATAAACATTAACATTATAGAATAACCAAACACAAGAAAAAATTCTGCTTCCTAAAGCATTAAATGCCAATTCAATGAAAGCCCAGGTTCAATGTGAATTTTTAACAAACTGGTTCCTAGAACCCCTAATCTCCCAAGTTAAAGCAAAAATTGACATGAGAAGCCACTTCCTCTTAAAAGTGATTAAAATATCTCATCTATCCTCATTCTGTAAATGAGGACATTCAACTATCCTAACACAATGATTTCATGCAATTTTCACACTGTAAATGCTGGTTTTATTGTAAGACTTTTCAAAAGGGTCATATTCCCCCCTTTCTTCAACAATGTGTAAGAAAATTGTGGGTCATCCAGTAAAATAAACCACAACAAGTGACACCACAGTACTTAATTTTCTTCTTCCTTGCTATGTAAGTTATTAATTGGAAGCCTCACAAGGGTAGGGATAATGTCTGTCATCTCTGCTCATATGTCCACAGAACCAAACAGTGTCTGACATACAGCAGGCACTAGGTAAATATTTATTGAATGAATGAACTTTAACAATAAACAGGTATTTCAAAACTCAAGGAACATATCACCATCATTAAAAAATGTGTTTCTGGGCCGGCCCGGTGGCACACTCGGTAGAGTGCAGCACTTGGGAGCGCGGCGGTGCTCCTGCCGAGGGTTCAGATCCCATATAGAGACCGGTCCGCTCACTGGTTGAGCGTGGTGCGGGCGCGACACCGAGGGTTGCAATTCCGTTACCGGTCACGAAAAAAAGACAAAAAGGAAAAAAAAAATGTGTTTCTGAACAGTATGTGTACTAGGTTAGAAATCTCGATTCTCCTTTGATCTTAGAATAGGATTTTTAGGTAAATACATGAATGGAGCTAAAGCTCTTGGTTAGGGGACAAAAGTCCACAGATAACTCAGCAAAAGCCCATCTAATTAATTCTAATCACTGTTTAGGGATGGGATTGTGTACTTTGACTATTTTAGGTTGCTGGTTCAATTCCAGCTCGAAGGACTATTGACTGTTTAACCTACTAATTGTTGTTAAGATATGCTGAGGAAATTGCTATAGGGAAAAATGTCAAAAAAGAAAATGTTTGCTAAGGGCAAGCTGTTTGTTGGTGGATGGACTTAGCTTTTTACAAATTGCATTCTGGAATGTCACACTGTTAATTTTACTGCTATTACTAGTTTTACACTGCCTTTGTTTTTATGTCTTTCTTTGATGATTGAATCAACTGATTTTTCTGGTGAAATTTTCTTGTCTTTACAATAAAAAAGAGAAGCTAACTTTGAATCAGGGCTGTCACATTCAGCTTTCTCTTCCTAACAGGGGAGTTGCTGAAAGGCAGTCACTTTGGGCCTCTCATGGCATTCATGCTGCCTTGAGTAATCCTTTCTTTTTTCATCTGTTACACAGAGGGAAATGTAACAAGTATGGACTTAATTATATCATCCTGTGTTCAAGTGGTCCTGCCTCCACAGGTGGTCTAGTCCAACCTCTTACTGGGAGGCAGTGTCGCTCCTTGAAACCTGGCACATCCAGTTTGGGTAGTTATGAGAGAAAGTGCTAACGCAGCATTTGGCAAGTCTGCTTTCCTCCAGCTTTAACTCCGGAGCCCTCAGTCTCTCTCCTCTGGAAGAGCTCTACTCTGCCAAAGTGGCTCACACCACGGGCGGCAAAGACTCTGCCGTGGTGCTTCACGTGGCTGAAATACAGAATGCGGTAGAGCTATTTCTCCTGAATATTTCGCATCCATTAACGAATCTGCAGTTACTAAAACTCTTGTGTTTTTTTATACACAATGAAATTCAGCTAGATGTGCACTATTTTTTCTCCATTTAAAAAATGTTCATTTTGAAAATGTAGAAATGCAATGGAAAAACCATTGCTTTGTATCAGTCTTGTATTTTTATTTTAAACAAGTTATATAACTTTAAAAAACATATGACAGGGCCGGCCCCGTGGTTCACTCGGGAGAGTGAGGCGCTGGGAGCGCCAAGGATGCAGGTTCGGATCCTATATAGGGATGGCCGGTGCCCTCACTGGCTGAGCGTGGTGCACACCACACCGTGCCGAGGGTTGCGATCCCCTTACTGGTCAAAAAAATAAAATAAAATAAAAATAAAAAACATATGACAGTCAAATGAAATCAATAGTAAATGAGTGTTTGAACGTGAAAAGTAAACACTTCCCTTTCCCCAAACTCACATTTTTGCTTGTGAGAAAAACATACACACTCTTTTTCTCTACCTAAAATCATAACAAATGTTTCCCTGTGTTATTAAATAAAACTCATAGAAAAAAAATAACATTCCATCCAGTGGAGTGGATGTTCCCAGTTTAAACTGCAGTTCTCCCATTTCCCAGGCAAATTAATTAATTAATCTGCAACACCTACCTCAGGGAGCTGTCTTAAGGATTGCAGGAGATGACCAACTTCCCAGCATGTGACTGGCCAAAGTGCTCAATAACCAAAGACTATTTTCATTACCATTTTCTCCTATCACTGCTTCCAATTTCGCTATTCTCACTGCGCATAAAATAAGTATACTTGGGTTTTTTCCCCCTCTACTGAAGAGGTAGAGTTAATGGGCTCTAAGGCATGATTATTCTAAGGCTCTTCATATAATGCCAAACTGCTTTGTATCAGTTTTATTCCTACCTGAACATTATACTGACTCTCACCCCATCAGGTAATACGCCAACCATTAAATGCCTTGTAATCTTTGATACGCCTAAAGAACAATAGTTAACTGTTTTAATAGGTGTTTCTTTGAAGCTTAACCGCTGGAACTTCCCCTTTTTTCAAGTGCTTTTCCCATTTTACGCAAGGTATTTCATCTATTTGCATAAGCCTTATATAGGCCTAAGCCTATGCCTAAAATAACATTTTGCTTACTACATTTGCAGCAATCTTAACTGATTTTTGAATATTTTTTTAAACCAAATACCATGTGCACAAATTTCATTTATTTGCATCCTATAACTTCAACCTATCAAGTTGTTTTCTAACATGTATATTCTTTTAATCATCTACAACAGTAAATATCTTTTCCTATTGCCTACACGTTTCATATGCATGCCTTTTCTTCAGCCAAGTCAGAGTTAATGGTTCAGCAGTCCTTTTGCATACCACTAAATCTATCTCTAAGTTACAATTAAATAGTTCTACAAAACACGTGGCCTACAGCTGACACATGACACCAGCCTCTGTTCCATACCTTTGTATGGAGTTCTTTTTGCGGCACCGTGCTCAGCCAGTGAGCGCTGTGAGCGCACCGGTCATCCCTACATAGGATCCGAACCCGCGGCAGGAGCGCTGCTGCACTCCCAGCGCCGCACTCTCCCGAGTGCGCCATGGGCTCGGCCCTGTATGGAGTTCTTTAACCAGCTAAGAATCCACCTAAAATTTTGGAAAAAATGTTCTGGGTAGTCGATTGGCACTACAGATTTTTGAAGCATCTATTTTTACATTTTTAGTTAATTCATTTCAAAGCCATCAAAAAACTTAGTAATAACTTTATTTTCTAAAACTAATACTTGCCCTGATTAGCTTTACTCACGGTAACTCAGAGAGAGGTAATGAAAGAAAAGCTAATGATTAGTGAATACACTATGTGCTGTGTGAAAGGATGTGCTCCACAAACCTTTCACACTAATGCCCTCAATCCCACAACAACCCTATGAGTCAGGCACTATTCCCTTTCATACAGATAAGCAGGATGAGGCACAGAAAAAAGTTCATAAAGATCACACAGCTAGTAAGTGGCTAGTAAGTCTACCCCCAAATCTGCTCCCTCGACCAAGCTCGCTACTATCCTCATACCCTGCCTCTGGCTACAAGGGTGTTTGCATCAGAGAACACCAAACACATGCATTCTGTCTGTTCCCACGAGACTCACCTGGCTGAGTATGGACTTCCACTGGTTCAACGGACTTTCTGTAATCTTTAATGTGATGCTAACAGATCCCCTAATACCTTCCTAAAAAGTTCCATAAATATATCTGCTTTACATACAACTTTTAAACATCCCATTTATTCTTACCCATCACAGGATTTAGGTTAACAGTGAACCCCAGAGCATTACTGTGACAAACTATGTTGCTGCAAAATGTAAAAACAGCTCAGAGATATATGAAAATAGGTTCTCTTCAATCAATGTCTGAACAGAAAACTATTTTTTATTATCACTCTATCAAATACATTCTCGCATACTTTTTAACAGCAAATGATAGGCATTTGTAAAATCTTTAAGCACATCTCTATTTTTCCAGACTTTCTTCATTTAATATATAGCTCAAAACTAATCCAGCGTGAGGTGGGGTAGGTACTGTAGGAGCTACAAGTCAATAAAAGACATTTTAGGAGAAACAGTATAATCAAGTCCAGCCTGAACATTTGGAACTTTCACTCACTTTAAAACAGCTGGATAATCCAAACAGGGCTTGTAACAAGATGAGGAAGATCCCCCATTGTCATTTCTGCAGAGGGAGATTTTTAAATAAGAGTCATACTGTTCTTTATCCTAAAACCTTAAATTTCAAAAATCCTGTTGTGCTTTCCCAAAAAGGGCTGCCAGGACTAATAATTCATATTTTGCCCTCACACTAAGAAAAAAAACACATTAATAGTTTTTTAAGGCATTTCAAGTTTCTATTTTTAATAACTATAATACAGAATTAAAAGCTTATTAAAAGAGTAATCCAAATTTTTGAACAAAAGAAAAAAAGTAAATTAACAGACTGAAGAAAAATATTCAAAAGTGAGCCCCATTAAACTGTCCTTATCGGGCAGGCCTGTGGCTCACTCGGGAGAGTGTGGTGCTGATAACACCAAGGCTACGGGTTCGGATCCCATATAGGGATGGCCGATTAGCTCACTGGGTGAGCATGGTGCTGACAACACCAAGTCAAGGGTTAAGATCCCCTTACCGGTCATCTTTAAAAATAAATAAATAAATAAATAAAAATAAACTGTCCTTATCAACAGATTCAACACCAAATGAAGTGTGTGTCCAATAGTAACAACACTGACTCAGTCTGTAACTTACATAAAGGAGTTAGAAAAGAAGAGAAGAAATCCGGTAAAGTCCCTAAACACTTACAGTAACACATACAAAATCTTTTCCCTAGCTTTGCTCTGCCATGAAGAGCCAAAGGCCTTCACATCTCTAGCCATCCTAGTCTTGACCCAGGGCAGCAGGATCTGACCACCTGATGTTTATGCCACCACCTACCTGCAAGGTAGAACAGTGAAAGGCTGAAGAACCCTTATCCCAAGTTATTTCAAAGTCAACACAGCAGTGATCTGCTTAGCAGAAAGTTGTTTTAAGTCCATTCTCCCCTGAAGTTCAGCACTATCTGCCCTTGTCCACTGCAGCTTAAGCAATGCCAAACTGATCCCCTGGCACTACCTCACTCGTTACCTCTGACCGCTGGCTGGCCGGACCCACAGAATGAGCAAGAACTGCTGCTCTCCTGAAGTTCTCACTGTTTTGGCGTCAAAGAGGAAGAGGCTGGGAAATGACTGATAGTCAAAGCACTACACTCCAACCCTGATCTCCACTAAGGGGTTTCCAGAAGTGTGGCCCACCCTGGGTGGCTTCTTTAAAAAGCTGTTTCTGGACCACTCCCCAGACCAACAGATGCGTTTTAGTAACACTCCAAGAAATGCTTGCGACAACTAAAATATATAAAAGAACAGTCCCTATCACTCTGCCTCGTCCATTAAATAGGAGAGGCTAAAAATTAACGAACGGCAGGTCGGACACTTTTTTCCTTTCCTAAATATAAGATACATCCTTACGTCTGTTACTATTTACTCAAAAGAACCATTTTGACCCAGTCTATATTAGCATCTGTGAAAGAAAAATCGGCTTCAATGTTTCTATTACTTTCGCTCTTCATTAAAATGAGACCTTTCAAATTACTTACGGAATACTAATATGGTAAACATTTTATTAACGTATTAATATTTTTGGCTTTTGCCTTATTGCTACAATTGCAAATAAAAGTATCCTAAAACTGCCATAAGAAAGTCATAAAAAAAAGAACCGGATCCTGGTTGTACAATACTGCCTACAACTGCACTTTTATTGTCAGCGTACAAGTGCCACAGACCACCCAGCGTGTTAGCATTAAAAATTAGTAAAACTAGTTCCGACAAACTGCTTTCTCCTGATGTTTTTCTGTGTTTGAACCATTCTAAGCTGTAAAGCACATGACTTACAAAGACTATAATGGGATAATGGGGGAAAAAACACCACCAAAAGAAGAACAGGATCTACTATGCTATCAACATAACAATTCTGCTTTATAAATACAACAAATAAACAAGGTATCAAAAAGAAAGATCCTTTTAAACTAAGGTACTAGCGTAAGCTTCAGCGCACTTTGTTCTCTGCCCCTAAGTTTGGCAACACCCGGTCGACATAAATAACCAACTCATGGGGGGCGCGGGGAAGCCCTCCTCCCGCGTCGGGATGTGGAGACGCCCCAGAGACAGGCCCCGCGCAGTGCAGAGCGCGACCTCACCCGCGAACGGGCGGGACCCTCCGCGCGACGAGGCGGGCGGTACCTTCTCGGCTATGCTGTACAGGACCTCGTCCATCTTCATGCAGGTGGGGTCCCAGTCGTGCCCGAACCGGATGACGACGACGCGGTCCTCCTCCGACAGGATGGCCTGGTCCACCTGCCAGCCGTTGTGTAGGTGTGGGAGCATGTACGACATGGCGCGCTCCGGGAGCCTGCGGGGAAGCGCGCACCGGGGCGGCTCAGCCGGGAGGGCCACGGACGACCGCACGGAGCCCCCGTGCAGGTTCGCCGCCACCCCGCCGCCCCGCTCCTCCGCCCCCGCCCCGCTCCT
>NW_007729096.1:363185-367822 GCF_000696425.1 Galeopterus variegatus
CTCATCCCGGCGCCCGGGGAGGCGGGCTCGCCCCGCCTCACAGAGGGCCGGGTCCTGGCGCGCCCGGAGACCCCGAGTTATCCCAGAGAGCGGGGACGAGCCGCAGCGGGCCTGCGGCGGGGCTGAGGGGCGGGCACGCACAGAACGAGGACGGACGGCCGTCGCCTCGGGTTCCTTCCCGCCCGCGGGGTTAGGCGGAGGGCGCTTCGTCATCGCGCGCAGAGGAGGTTGGAACCGGCTGCTCTCGAGGTGGCTGTCCACGCCCTACCGAGCCCGCGGAAGCCTGGTGCGCGGAGCTTCGACACGGGTGACTCCGCTGTGATCTCCAGTCCAGAACAGTGGTCCCGGTGGTTTTGTGTGACAGTGTCCTCCGAGAACACTCAGCCTCAGCACCAGATCACAAGTGCCGTGACTTGGTGCAGGACTTTCCAGTGGCACGTGAGGTGCTTCGTTGTAGTGAAGCGGGACTTTCGGGTTGGTGGGTTTTGGAGATCGTCTGAGTCAGTTTCATTTTGTGGTTGAGCAAAGCAGAGCATGAGCGTTTTGGTCAACAGACAGGACTTTAGCTAGAAAAAGATGTGCTCGAGTTCGTAGTATTGGTCCATTTCTGTTGCTGTAACCGAGTGCCTGAAACTGGGTGACTTGTAAAGAAATGAAACATTTTTTAGTTTCGGAGGCCGGGAAGTCCACAGTCCAGGTGCGCATCTGGTGAGGGCCGCCTCTGGGTGGGAACAGCACAGGGCCCCGTGGCGACCGGGCTGTCACATGGCGAGAATGACAAGAGCGCTCTTATGTGCTACTTGTAGAGCCACCAGTCCACAGCCATGATAACTCATTATCCATGAGTGGATTAATCCATCACGGGGGCACAGCGCTCGTGATCCGATCCTCTCTCCAAGGCCCCACCTTTCAGATACCATACTTGGATTTCCCACTTTTGGGAAGATGGAACAGTTTAATCAGGCCCTCTCGCCTCGGGCAGGTTGGGGGTGGTGCGGCGCATTCTTTGTGGATAGGTTGTGTGTGGGTGGTCGCCACCTTGACTGGGGTTTACTGCCTGGGGCGACTGCTGCCCCGTGCAGCCAACCTTTCCAACCTACGGCTTCTAAGGAACTGTTTGCCGGTTACCTAGCTCATAGACCTAGCTGGGTCTGGTGACCCAGCCTGGCTTGTGAAGGGTTTGCGATCCAGTCTGGACAAGGGGCTTGAGGCGTCTGTGAGCTCCAGACCCAGCCCTCGCTCAACAATTGATCCAGTCCGCAGGATTACCAGTAGGTAACAGCTCGAAAGTTGGCGACCTCGGCAGGATTCCGACATTAGCAGAAGCTTCACACCCACCCTCCTAACACTCTCTCAGTGAGGATCAGGTTTCCAACACATGAACTTTGGGGAACACGTTTGACCCATAGCATTCATCTTTGTCTTGGATAAATAATCTCTGTACACTTTAGTTTCTTCATCTGTGAAATGGAGATGAAGAAAAAATTATTTGTATGTCACAGGCACATACTGTGCACTTGAGAAATCTTGGTCCTTACTGTAGTTGCTAACCTCAGCCATTGACTCCTACACCAATTCCCAACAATCAATCTTTTTGGCAATTATGCCTCTCAGACATAAAACAGTTGCTTAACTTGTCACAAATAGTTTATTAACAGAGGAGTTGCGGGCCAACCCCGTGGCGCACTCGGGAGAGTGCGGCGCTGGGACCACAGTGGCGCTCCCGCCGCGGGTTCGGATCCTATATAGGGATGGCCGGTCCGCTCACTGGCTGAGCAGGCGCGGGAGACACCAAGCCAAGGGTTGCGATCCCCTAACCGGTCACACACAAAAAAAGAGGAGTTGGGCTGAGCCAGTGGCGCACTGGGAGAGTGCGGCGCTGGGAGCGCAGCGACGCTCTCGCGGCGGGTTCGGATCCTATATAGGGATGGCCGGTCCGCTCACTGGCTGAGCAGGTGCGGGAGACACCAAGCCAAGGGTTGCGATCCCCTAACCGGTCACACACAAAAAAAGAGGAGTTGGGCTGAGCCAGTGGCGCACTGGGAGAGTGCGGCGCTGGGAGCGCAGCGACGCTCTCGCGGCGGGTTCGGATCCTATATAGGAATGGCCGGTGCGCTCACTGGCTGAGCGGGGTGTGGGCGACACCATACCAAGGGTTGCGATCCCCTTACCGGTCACACACACAAAAAAAAGAGGAGTTGCTCCAAGCTAAGACATAAGAATCAAATGTCTCCAAATAATTTATTAAAACTAGGCATTCTTTTTACATTTTTGTAAAAATTATATAACAAAATATATGACTGTAGCCATTTTTAATTGTAAATTCAGGGGCATTAAGTACACTCATATTGTGCAACCATCACCACTATATATCTCCAGATAACCTCTTTAAATAAAAAAAAATTTTTTTGTTGAGTTGGAGTGCAGCCTTATAACCCCAAAGTCACGGGTTCAGATCCCCATACCAGTGAGCTGCCAAACCAAACAACAAAAAAAATACTTTGTTGAGATAATTCACATACTATAAAGTTCACTATTTAAGGTGAGGTGATTTTTCAGAGTTGTGGAACCAACACCATAATCTAATTTTGGAAAATTTTTGTCATTCCCAAAAGAAACCCTATACCCACTAGCCATCATTTCCCAATTTTCTCCCATCCCCTCAGCCTCTGACAACCACTAACCTATTTTCTGCCCCTATAGATTTGCCTATTCTAGACATTTCATATAAATGGAAACACATAATATGTAGTCCTTTGCGACTGAATTCTTTCATTTAGCGCAATGTTCTCAGGCATCAGTACTCAGTTCCTTTTCATTGCCAATTAACATTCCATTATACGGATATACTATGGTTTTGTTTATTCATCAGTTGATTGACATTTGGCTTATTTTCATTTATTTGGCTATTATGAATAATGCTGCTATGAACATTCATGTACACGTTTTCGTGTGGATGTAATTTTCATTTCTGTTGGGTACTTACCTAAGAGTACAAAGGCCAGGTCATATGGTGACTGTTTTTCAAAGTGGCTGCACAATTTTACATTTTCAGCAGCAATTTGTGAGGGTTCCAATATCTCCACTTCCTTGTCCATACTTTTTTGTGTACTTTTTATTATAGCCATCATGGTAGATGTGAAGTGATGTGATTTTAATTTGCATTTCCCTAATGGTTAGTGATGTAGACCATCTTTTAATGTGTTTATTGGCCATTTGGAGAAATGTCTGTTCATATCCTTCATGCATTTTAAAAATTGGGTGAGTTATCTCTTTATTATTGAGTTGAAAGAGGTTTTTAAAAAATATTTTCTGGATAGAAATCCCTGAACAGGCATACAATACTTTTTATTGGTGTCATTTGCAGCACAAGTTTTAAATTTTGATTAAGCCCAATTTATCTATTTGTTTTTGTTGCTTGTGCTTTTTGGTATTATATCTAAGAAACCATTGCCTAATTTAAGGTTGTGAATATTTACTCCTGTTTTCTTCTAAGAGTTTATAATTTTAGTCTTTACATTTAGGTCTATGTTGGAACTTAACCCCCAGTATGGTGGTGGAGGGTGGGTCCTTTAAGAGGTAATTGGATCTAGAGAACTGTGCCCTAGTGAATGGATTGATCCGTTCATGGACTAGTGGGTTGATGATTTAATGTGTTGTCATGGTTGTGGTTCTGACGGCTTTATAAGAAGAGTGAGTAAGAAGGTCAGTTCTCTTGCTCTTGCCACCCTCACCTGTGTTGCCACAGGATGCTGTAGAGAGTTCCCACCCAGAAAAAAGCCCCGCAAGGTGTGCTCCCTGGATCATGGACTTCCCAGCTTCCAAAACTTTAAGAAATTTTATTTCTTACAAGTTACTCAATTTTAGTTATTGTTATAAGCAACAGAAAACAGACTAAAACAATTTGTGATTCATTTTGCATTAGTTTCTGTGTGCAGTGTAGGAGGTAAGTGTCCAACTTTATTCTTTTTCATGTGGATAAAGCCAGTTGTTCCAGCGCCGTTTTTTGGTAAGATTATTTTTTCCCCATCAAATGGTCTTTGTACTCTTGTTAAAAATCAGTGACTTTAGATATAAGGATTCTTTTCTGTACTCTCAATTCTCTTCCATTCATCTATACAAGTATGTCTAGCCTATGTCAGTGCCACACTCTCTTGATTAGTATAGCTTTGTAGTAAATCCAAGTCAGGCGGTGTGAGTCCTCCAACTTTATTTCAAGGTTGGTTTGGCTATTCTGGGTTCCTTGTATTTCCGTATGAACTTTAGGATCAGCTTGTCAATTTCTGTAAAAAAGACAGCTAGGATATTGTGGGTTTTTGTTTGTTTGGAATTTTCCATTTATTTGGGTGTAGAGGGTTACAAATCTCGATTCCTATTTGATTATTAGATAGGGTTTTTAGGTAATGAATGCATGGGACAAAAGTCCTCGGAAAGGAGGAAAGAGCGTACAGGTAGGGGGCAAGAGCCCACCATATCAATTCTAATCAAGCATATGTTGATTCTCAGTTGATTTTTAGTAGAGGGTTTTTAGGTAATGCATGTATGGGACAAAAGTCCTCAGGCAGGAAGCAAGAGCTTACAGCTAGGGGGACAAGAGCCCACTGAATCAATTCTTTTTTTTTTTTTTTTTTTTTTTT
>NW_007729096.1:368822-372327 GCF_000696425.1 Galeopterus variegatus
TCCTATTTGATTATTAGATAGGGTTTTTAGGTAATGAATGCATGGGACAAAAGTCCTCGGAAAGGAGGAAAGAGCGTACAGGTAGGGGGCAAGAGCCCACCATATCAATTCTAATCAAGCATATGTTGATTCTCAGTTGATTTTTAGTAGAGGGTTTTTAGGTAATGCATGTATGGGACAAAAGTCCTCAGGCAGGAAGCAAGAGCTTACAGCTAGGGGGACAAGAGCCCACTGAATCAATTCTTTTTTTTTTTTTTTGTCTTTTGTCTTTTTCCGTGTCCGGCAACGGATTGCAACCCTCAGTGTTGCCCCCGTACCGGACCGGGGACCGGCAACGGGATCGCAAACCTCGGTGTTGCTCCCACGCCTCGCTCAGCCAGTGAGCGGGAGCCGGTCTGTATGTGGGATCCGAACCCTCGGACGGGAGCGCCGCCGCGCTTCCCAAGCGGTGCACTATCCAGTGCGCCACTGGGCCGGCCCAACTGAATCAATTCTAATCAATGTTTAGGTAAGGGATTATGTACGCTGTTAATATAATGGGTTCATTGGAAGATTTTATGAAAAGGAAACTCACACGGGTTTAAAGCCTTTGATGTGAGCAAGAGAACTGAAACAGAACAAGGATTATTCTGTGGGTAATAACCTTTGATACGACAAAGCTTAAATGTTGGGAAAACTTGTGAGCTAAGATTTCCAAGGACGTTTTGCTTAGATTAGTACATAGTTTTTCCACATTTTGCTTTAAGCTGTTTCTGTGAGTTTCTCAAGAAGTCAGGCACTTTCTGAAAGATTTTTCTTTAATAAAGCATGAACCGTACTGGCATCTCGGCTCACTTTCTTTCACTTTCATGATTGTCTTATTGTTTCTTTTGTGTGTTACTTAGCTTAGATTTATGACTCTTTTGTTGGTATATTGTTTAAACTATTTTGAACCATGCGTGCTTGGATGAAGATTGTTACATAGCCAGTTTCTGTATGTTTTTACTATTATTAACTATCTGTTCTTTTCCTGTAATTTCCTTTTCTTTTTTTTTTTTTAAGATGACCCTTAAGGGGATCTTAGCCCTTGACTTAGTGCGGTCAGCACCACACTCTCCCAAGTGAGCCACGGGCGGCCCTCTGTAATTTCCTTTTCTTTTCAATAAAAATTGAAGCAAAAACTGACTCCAGGCTGCTACTCAGTTCCTCCTTCTAACAGAGGAGTTGCTGAGGTACAGTCACTTCGGGCTATCATTGCATTCATGTTGCTTTGAGTAATCTTTTTTCATCTCTGTTACACAGTGAGAGGTGTAAGTAACATTTATGTCTTCAATTTCTATGATCCGTTATAGTTTTCAGTGTTCATATCTTGCACTTTTTGGTTAAATTTATTCCTGAATATTTTACTTTGTAATACTATTTAAAATATTTAAATTTTTTTCTCAGATCATTCAGACTAGTGTATAGAAATACAATAGATTTTTGTATGCTGATCTTGCCCTGAAACCTTGCTGAACCATTTATTACTTTGAATAATTTTTTAGTGGATTCCTTAGGATTTTCTATATACAAGATTATGTCACCTGCAAATAAGGACAGTTTACTTCTTCCTTTCCCATCTGGGCATTTTTCCTTTTTCTTGCCTAACTGCTCTGGCTAAAGCATCCAGTGCGATGTGGAATAGAAGTGGCAAGTGCAGACATCTTGTCTTGTTCCCTATCTTATGGAAAAAGCATTCAGTTTTTTTTTTTTGTTTTTTTTTTAAAAGATGACCTGTAAGGGGATCTCAACCCTTGGCTTGGTGTTGTCAGCACCACGCTCAGCCAGTGAGCAAACCGGCCATCCATATTTAGGATCCGAACCCGCGGCCTTGGTGTTATCAGCACCGCACTCTACCGAGTGAGCCACAGGCCGGCCTAGCATTCAGTTTTTAACCATTAAGTATGATGCTATTATTGAGTTTTTCAGGTACCCTCTATCAGGGTGAGGCAATTCTCTTCTACTCCTAGTTTGAGCGTTATCATGAAAGGATTTTGGATTTTTTTTTTTTTTTTTTCCTTTTTGTCTTTTTTCGTGACCAGCAACGGATTGCAACCCTCAGTGTCGCGCCCGTACCGGACCGGGACTGGCAACGGGATCGCAACCCTCGGTGTTGCACCCGCACCTCGCTCAGCCAGTGAGCGGCCGGTCTGTATGTGGGATCCGAACCCTCGGCGGGAGCGCCGCCACACTTCCCAAGCGGCGCACTGTAGGAGTGCGCCACCGGGCCGGCCCTGGATTTTGGATTTTGTCAAATGGTTTTTCCGCAACTATTGAGATGATCATGTGATTTTTGTACTTTATTAATATGATGTACTACGTTTATTTTTGTATGGTAAACCAACCTTGCATTCCTAGGATAAATCCCATTTGGTCATGGTAATTATTTTTTATATGTTGCTGGATTAGGTTTGCTAGTATTTTTTTTTTTTTTTAAGATTTTCTGTCTAATTCCTAAGAGATATTGGCCTGTAGTTTTCTTTTGTTGTATCTTTGTCTGATTTGGGCATCAGTGTGATAGCTGCCTCATAGAATGAGTTGAGAAGTGTTCCTCTCTTTTCTATTTTTGGAAGAGTTTGTGAAATATTGATATTAGTTAAGGTGTTTAGTAGAATTCACCAGTGAAGTCATCTGGCTGCATTTTTTCCTTTGTAAAATAAAATTAGTAATAAAGAATATTCCAAAACTTATTCATAAAAGAAAAGGTGCAGGGGCCGGCCCCTGGCTCACTAGGGAGAGTGCTGTGCTGATAACACCAAGGCCATGGGTTCGGATCCTATATAGGGATGGCCAGTTCGCTCACTGGCTGAGCATGGTGCTGACAACACCAAGCCAAGGGTTAAGATCCCCTTACTGGTCATCTTTATATGGGATAAAAAAAAAAAAAAAAGTGCAGATCTGGCAGGGGTAGGCTCCACTTATTGGGAAAGTTAAAACATGCAGAAGACATCATTCCCTCAATACAGTTTAAAATGAGATGGTATTCTACTTTTGTGTAGAGACCGTGTTTGGTCAGCATGCTCTGACATATTGATATGGAACTACCAAATAGAGCCAAGTAGAACTGATTATTTGGCCAAAGTTCCTCATCTCTTCTATTTCCTCAAAGAGTATGTGATCATCCAAAAAGTGGCAATAAATAGGCTAAATCATTTCTGAGCTGATCAAACCACTTGAGTTACATTTTATCTTTAGAAACAGAATTAATTAAAAAGACTAAACATAAGAATTAAATTATGCAAATATGATAAAAATAAAAATTAAAAAATAACAAAGTCTAAAATTCTCAAGTAAAAACAAGACAGATGTTGTTGGGAGACAAGTGTCCTTGTGTGTCCTGATTGGAAAAGGAAATACACATCCAGAGTGCCTCTTCTTCCTTCAGAGCCACTGGGTTAAGGAAGCAATTTTTTTTTTTTTTTTTTAAAAGATGACCGGTAAGGGGCTCTTAACCCCTGACTTGGTGTTGTCAGCACCACGGTCTCCC
>NW_007729096.1:372658-373937 GCF_000696425.1 Galeopterus variegatus
CCATGGCCTTGGTGTTATCAGCACCGCACTCTACCGAGTGAGCCACGGGCCGGCCCCTTAAGGAAGCAATTTGACTGAATTAATTGCTACTAATGATAGCCACATAACTCTTCCAGATGAATGTACATTTTTAAAAGAATGTGTTAAGCCAAATGTGAGACAGTGTTAAAATGATGCTTTTTCCTCTCTCTCAAACTTCAGCAGAGGCCCCAAACTGAAAATTAATGATTAAGTGCCTACTCATTCCAAAGAAAGAAGCCAGACCAGTCTTCTAGATTTTGCAGAGGAAAATAGCTTGCAGACTTTTTGTCCATCACCCTACTTTAGGATATGTGTGGACGTGTTCAGTCCTGGCCAAACTAGTGGCTGGAGTTGCCCCTAAAGCAGCAGCAAGGGAGTTCCCCAAACTTTGCTGAGATAGAGCCAGTTGAGATTCCAAAGAAGCACAAAACGCCATAAGTGATCAGTTCACAGCATTCTTTGGGGGAGCTTACTTACAAGGTCGGCTGTAGCGCCTCCTAAAGGACAGGAGAAAAAGATGTTCTACCTAGGTATGTCCTCCACGAGGGGGTGGGGTATGTCTATATGACAGTTTCATGAATTTGGCTTAGGGCCGGGGCAAGTTTCTTTCAGTGCTTTGGACAACAAAATACCTTTATCAGTACCTGGGAACGTTGAAGAGGCTAGCTTGGGTTCAAGCATGCAGGGGAAAACATGTAGCTGGCTGGGTCACAGAGTCATGAGACACTATATTCCTGTCAAAACAGAGAAAATAATGGGGGAAACGGAGAACCCACAGGTGAGAAAATATGTTGGGGTAAAATTGTGAGATTCTTTCTTTGGAGAAAATTGCACAGTGATATGAATTCCCATCCTCGTTCTCTTCCCTTTGGGGAAGAAGGGGGGTGCTTCCATGTCAACTCAAGCCAAGCAAGCAGGTCCAAAAGAACCCTCATTTGGGTGGGGTGCGATCGGGAGGGGAAGCCCCTAACACTTTGATGTTTGCCTAGCTGCAGAAATCTCGAAGTCCAGGCCTGCTAAAGGGCCTCGGGTTGAACTCTTGGGAGAAACCCTCAAAATCATACAGGGTATGTTCTCTTTGAAAGGGGCCAATGCTCAACCTTACTTACACTAAGAGAAATGCACATAGCCTTGGGGCCGGCCCAGTGGCGCACTGCTACAGTGCGCTGCTTGGGAAGTGTGGTGGCGCTCCCGCCGAGGGTTGGGATCCCACATACAGACTGGTTCCCGCTCACTGGCTGAGCGAGGTGCGGGTGCA